>NW_023495121.1:0-1455 GCF_904425465.1 Colossoma macropomum | reverse complement strand
AAGATAGCCTCTATTGATACCTAATACAGTGATGGGATCATTTAAATGGCCCAAACTGGATGCCTGCTGCAAGCAGTTCCCTATGGGGCTGGGATCTCTTAGGGTTGACTTGTATGCTAAGCTAAGCAAGGCTGGTCTAGGTTAGTCACTGGATGGGAGACCATGCTGCCTTGCCAGGAGTTCAAAGTTTTCAACCAACCTCTTTACTTTGAAATAAAACCTGGATAGTTGAAAAGAAGTCATACTGTGGACTAAGCGCGAGGCTTAAGAGAGCAAGAATTGGAAGTCTGCACGTACTCAGTTATATATTGTCCTGAACTACTTTAGAGGCCAGAAGGCTTGTATTGGCTACCAGCGTCAGGCAGTGGATACAGACCTATGAGAACTCTTCGGTCTGGTCTCATGCCTGAAACTAAGCAATGTGGGCTTGAGCAGGGCGTGTATTGCAAACTAACTCACATTAGAATTTGAATTCAGGTATTGAAATTGACCTTTACTTTGAAATAAGAAAAATACTTGGGTGAAGATGAAGAGTTTTAAAAAGATAGCCTCTATTGATACCTCATACAGTGATGGGATCATTTAAATGCGAAAACGGATGCCAGATGCAAGCAGTTCCCTATGGGGCGGGATCTCTTAGGGTTGACTGTATGCTAAGCTAAGCAAGGCTGGTCTAGGTTGTCACTGGATGGGAGACCATGCTGCCTTGCCAGGAGTTCAAAGTTTTCAACCAACCTTTTACTTTGAAATAAAACCTTGGATACGTTGAAAAGAAGTTCATACTGTGGACTAAGCAGAGGGCTTAAGAGAGCAAATTGAAGTCTGCATGTACTCAGTTATATATTGTCCTGAACTACTTTAGAAGGCCAGAAGGCCTGTATTGGCTACCAGCTTCAGCCAGTGGATACAGACCTATGAGAACTCTTGGTCTGGTCTCATGCCTGAAACTAAGCAATGTGGGCTTGATCAGGGCTTGTATTGTAAACTAACTCACATTAGAATTTGAATTCAGGTATTGAAATTGACCTTTACGTTGAAATAAGAAATACTTGGTGAAGATGAAGAGTTTTTAAAAAGATGCCTCTATTGATACCTAATACAGTGATGGGATCATTTAAATGGCCCAAACTGGATGCCAGCTGCAAGCAGTTCCTATGGGGCTGGATCTCTTAGGGTTGACTTGTATGCTAAGCTAAGCAAGGCTGGTCTAGGTAGTCACTGGATGGGAGACCATGCTGCCTTGCCAGGAGTTCAAAGTTTTCAACCAACCTTTTACTTTGAAATAAAACCTTGGATACGTTGAAAAGAAGTTCATACTGTGGGACTAAGCAGAGGGCTTAAGAGAGCAAATTGGAAGTCTGATGTACACAGTTATATATTGTCCTGAACTACTTTAGAAGGCCAGAAGGCCTGTATTGGCTACCAGCTTCAGCCAGTGGATACAGACCTATGAGA
>NW_023495120.1:0-315 GCF_904425465.1 Colossoma macropomum | reverse complement strand
ATATAACTGAGTACATGCAGACTTCCAATTTGCTCTCTTAAGCCCTTGCTTAGTCCCACAGTATGAACTTCTTTTCAACGTATCCAAGGTTTTATTTCAAAGTAAAAGGTTGGTTGAAAACTTTGAACTCCTGGCAAGGCAGCATGGTCTCCCATCCAGTGACTGACCTAGACCAGCCTTGCTTAGCTTAGCATACAAGTCAACCCTAAGAGATCCCAGCCCCATAGGGAACTGCTTGCAGCAGGCATCCAGTTTGGGCCATTTAAATGATCCCATCACTGTATTAGGTATCAATAGAGGCTATCTTTTTAAAAA
>NW_023495119.1:0-45564 GCF_904425465.1 Colossoma macropomum | reverse complement strand
ATTAATGATTAATGAGTGCAGAGCCTCTTTCTGAGGTCACTGAAAACATCTTTATTTGATATAAACAAAACCTTTTCTCTACACATTTTAATAAAATCTGCTGCTGGATGATGATCTAATTAATCTATCCATGATGGCTTAACTGGATATTTGTTCATATTTGTTGTTCACTGGTTCCAAAATTCAAACATCAACTGACAGCAAATAGGGAATGTATTATTACTGGGGGCGGCACGGTGGTGCAGTGGGTAGCGCTGTCGCCTCACAGCAAGAACGGCCTGTGTTCAATTCCCGGCTGGGTGACCAGGGTCATTTCTGTGTGGAGTTTGCCTGTTCTCCCCGTGTCTGCGTGGGTTTCCTCCCACAGTCCAAAAACATGCAGTTAGGCTGATTGGACATGCTGAATTGCCCCTAGGTGTGAGTGTGTGACTGTGTATGTCTGTCTGTCTGCCCTGCGATGGACTGGCAACCTGTCCAGGGTGTATCCTGCCTTCCGCCCAATGACAGCTCCAGCACCCCACCGTGACCCAGAAGGATAAGCGGTTTAGATGATGTATGTATGTATGTATGTATGTATGTTTTCATTTAATAATAAAAATGGATGTTTGTTGTTTGGTTTATATTCAGGTGACTTTAGGTGGTGATTCTGAATAAGTTTTAGAGAAGAAGAACAGAGAATCTCACCATCATTTACTTCTTAAAGTTACATTGTAAAGTTGGACAAAGACTCATTCATCATTTAAATATAAGGTATAATATGTTTATGGTATATAATATTTACTGTTCTATTTTACAAAATATCTTATATAATATTGATTATTAATACATATCATTTATAATGGAAAATAATGAACGTAAAATCAAGTACACATTGATTTCAGTTTTATCCATTTTCCTTGTTTTATTTTTTCTATTCTGAAAAAAATCTTAATCTGGTTTTAGTCTTGGCTTTGTCTCGACTACTACAAAGTCTTGGTCTTGGCTCAGACTCACCTCTAAAGTCTTGATTATAACACTAGTGTGTTACTTGAGATGGAGTCTGATTCTGATTCTTAATTTGAAATAATGACTTATTTTCTTGAGATTTTGATTTTAGTACATCTAATAATGACTAATAACTAAAGAACAATTATTACTCGTTGAGAAAATATGTGATTATTTTGAAATAATAATTATTTTGAGAAAAAATTTGACACAATAAATAAAAAATGAGAGCAATTATTTTAACCTACTATTTAGAAACACAAGTTTGCTTTCAGCTGGTGGGTATTGTGCTGAGAACATTCTTGTGGTGATCATATAACAAGCTTTAGTAATACAGTGAATACAGTGCAGAGAAGTTAAGTAAGTCTTACCATATTTAAGACTACATCAATTTGTCTGCATAAAACAAATGAAGATCTGGATGAGTTTTAAGCAGGTTACAAGATGCTTTTTGGGCGTGTATTTATTAAGATCAGTGTCTGTTAGCAATGTTAGCTTAGCACGTCCCATTGTAAAATAAAGACATAAACTTTAGTTATCAAACATGTCTTGCATCTGGATTGATCGCCAAACTATTTATTTAAGACACCTGTTTTACTGAAAGGCTTTTAATAACATTTCAAGTGTCCACAAAATTTTCACATTTGATGTCTTCAATGAAAGAAAATAAATAAATAAATCTCTTTTCTTTGTCTCTCAGTAACAACAGCAGACATGTTAGTGCCAAAAATAATCCAGCTTTTCTCAGGTGTTAAACAGTGCACTCAGTATTTACTACCAGCCTTAGTAAATCTGAAGTAGTACTTCATAATAATAATTATCTCCTCCCAGTATTTTGTGCTTTCTGATAAAAACTCCTTTAATTGCATGTGAAATGAGGGAAAAGAGCAAAAGAGCAACGACTGTCCTTTTAATTTTATTACAGGCGTTAAATTGTTCTTTTTTGTAAATCACGAACACCAAAATAAGGTTGGTGATGGTACAAAATGTTCATAACTCTTCCCCTAAGTTGATTTCTTTGTTACCACATGAATATTTTTTTTTAGATTGTTCTGACGAGCCTTTTTTTACGGTGTAGTTAAATCAAAGAAGCATTTCAAAGTAGGCTACACTCTGCCAACACATCATAGAGCTGTTTCTACATCATATTTGAAGTTATGTGGGGAAAAAACAAACCTTCAGAAACTACCAAGGTCCAGACCTCAGTGTTCTCATAGCTAACTGTGGTATTACTTGTGTATTAAATGTGAAGAATAAGATGTGTATGGAAGTTTACATGAGAGCTAATTAACTAATCCAGTAGATCTTCATGTAATGATTCACCTTGATTTTGTCCACAGTGGAAGAGCACAACCAGCACTAAAGTAGGAGAGAAACAGAGAACATAATGCATTAATGTGAAGTATTAGATTATATCACAAGTATAATGAATTATGAACAGTTAAAATCACAAACCTGTTTATCACAAGAGCAAGTCAACTAAATTATCATATCTGACCATAAACCAGTCTGGGCAAGAACGGCACTCGACCTCATAGGGAGGAAGTGAAGCTCCTTACAGAGTGGTGCACAGTCAATAACCTCTACCTCAGTGTTAGCAAAACCATGGAGTTCCTCAGTGTCCACATAGTTATATCACACCTGGTCACTCAACACATCATACATTGTCTAAAAGGCCCAACCTCACGTCCACTTCCTCTGAAGGCTGAAGAGAGTCAACCTGCCACAACAGCTCCTCTGCAACCTCTACAGGTCCACTGTAAAGAGCATCCTGACAAGCTGCATCACAGTCTGGTATAGCAGCATCACTGCTGTTGGACATAAGGCACTGCAGAAGGTGGTGAAAACTGCCCAACACATCACTACAGCTACCCTCCTGTATGGGTGCATACAGGATGTCTACAACAAGTGATGTCTGAAGTAAGCCAGCAACATCTCGACTGAGCCTAAACACCCCAACCACTCCCTGGTTCCACCTCTGCCCACCTCTGTAATTTTTTGGTAGATCTGACGAGCCACTTTTTACAGTGTATAAACATGTCACTTTTAACTGGAACGCTCTAAGACATTTAAACTTTATACTGTCTATACTTGAATGTTTATGCTATAAGCTGTATATGTGAACATTAAGCTGCTAATGCTCATTTACCTGCACTTTGTGAATATAACATGTGATGCTCTTTACAAACACATATTATAATTTGCACACCTGACCTGGTTTACGTCAACATACTGTACATACATTTCAAATTAAATACACCTAAGCTGTAAATCACTCAAAGACTACATATTTATCATAGTTTATTTATTATATTATAGTATCTATAGTTTTTCACTTTAAGTTCTACCTCTACTTTCTGACCTACAGTTACACTGTAAAAAGTGGCTCATCGGATCTAGCTAAAAAAAAATTACTTTGTGTAGTAACAAGCAATTGAATTTAACATATTGGAAAAAAATCAAATATAAATGTGCCATAACTTTTGAACAGACCATGTTTTATTTTCATATGAGATGTTGAAAGTGAGACATTTTACCATTTCATGAAAAATATTAACTCATTTAAAACTTGATGGCAATAACGCATCTCACAAAAGTTGGGACAGGGGCAGCAAAAGGCTGAAAAAGTAAATGGTAGTAATAATAAACAGCTGGAAGTGCAATTTGCAACTAACTCACATGACTGGGTATAAAAAGAGCATTTAAGAGAGGCAGAGTGTCTCAGAAGCGAAGATGGACAGAGGTTCACCAATCTGCGAAAAACTGCATCTAAAAATTGTGGAACAATTTCAGAAAAATGTTCATCAATGTTAAATTGTGAAGACTTTGGATATCCCACCATCTACAGTACATAATACGATCAAAAGATTTAGAGAATCTGGAGGCATCTCTGTACGCAAAGGACAAGTCCGACGAGCAATATTTAATGCTCGTAATCTTTGGGACCTCAGGCAGCATTGCATTAAAAACAGGCATGATTCTGTACTGGAAATCACTGCATGGACTCAGGAACAATTCCAGAAATCATTGTCTGTGAACACAGTTCAGCGTGTAATCCAGAAATGCAAGTTAAAGCTGTACCATGCAAAGAAGAAGCCATATGTCAACACGATCCAGAAACACTGCCGTCTTCTCTGGGCCAAAGCCCATTTAAAATGAACTGAGGGAAAATGGAAAACTGTTCTGTAGTCAGGCGAATCAGAATTTGAAATTATTTTTGGAAACCACGGATGCCGTGTCCTGCGGACTCAAGAGGGACCATCCAGCTTGTTATCAGTGCACAGTTCAAAAGCCTGCATCTCTGGTGGTGTGAAGTTGCATTAGTGCCTATTAGGGGTGCGGGAAAAACTCGATTCTTAGACGCATCGCGATGCGGACGTGAACGATTCTGAATCGATTCACAAATGTCAAAAATCGATTTTTTAAATATTTAATTTATAACGTAATGTTGATGGAGCGCAAAAGGCGGAACTTGGAAGTGCGGAAGTGCAGCGCCCGGACAGTCTGTGGCGGCACATAACAAAAACACCACTGGATGAGCGAGAAATCCGACCGGCACCCTCTGCATTAAAGCCAGGTTAGATCAGGAGTCACAACCCAAATGATAAGAAGAGCCATTTTGTCCTTTCAACAAAAATCAAACCAGCTTGGGAGCCACAACATTTAATGTCCAGTATGTCTCAGTACATGTTAATGTTCTAGTGTGGGCTTAAAATATAAACGAGAGCGCAGATTTACTCTACTTTAAGCTTTAGCTATAGCCGCTTTCCTCTCATCTCCGCCAGAAAACTTTTCTTCAAAACTAGAAGAGTTTCTTGTAAAATGTCTCAGCGTCCGGCTGTTTTACGAGGCTGAAGTCGCTTCTCATTCGCCAGCTTCTCGTTCTAATTTTCCCGTTTCACCTTAAATTCTGCCTTAGGCGCCGAATGTAACTGCTGCACCATTTAAGGTGGAACGGGAAAATTCGAAAGAGAAGCGAGTTCATTTTTGCAACTTTTTAGAGAAAGACAGTCTCTCGTTGCAGATTTAACCAACCGCGCTGCTTATAAATGCGAATAAGTCCTCCAAATGTTCGTCTTAATCTCTGTTTTTTCGTTCGCTACTAGCGAGGCCAGACTTCGGTGCTATGTGACCTGCTGTCTGTTCTCAGTCATTGAGAACCAGGGCTTTCGCGCTATGCTGCACACTTTGGAGCTGAGATTCAGCGTCCAGTCTCGAAAATACCCCATCCCCCCCCACACACTCTCTACAACAAGACCAAAACCGAAGTTATAAGATCACTAAAGAAAACGGGAAGGATGGCTGTAACGCGCTGCGTGGACACCCATTACCACTGGATCTTATTTCAGGGTAACAGCGCATTTTATCGCAGATGAGTGGCAGCAGTGTCTCTGAATGAGAGCCTTCTAGTTCACTTGCCACATCACTTCCATTTGATTTATTAATAAAAGATATTTTAGATATTTAAAGCAAAGTATTTGTAATGATCCATAATGCATTTACATTATGGATCATTACAAATACTTTGCTTTAAAACTACCAAGTCCTCAGACAGTAGGAAGATAGAAATCCTGTATAGAGAAAAAAGATGCATCGAGATGCATCGATAATCGTTTTATAATCGCATCCCAGCCCTCTGGATCGTAATCGAATCGAATTGTGAGGTGCCTAAAGATTCCCACCCCTAGTGCCTATGGTGTGGGCAGCTTACACATCTGGAAAGGCACTATCAATGCTGAACAGTATATAGAGGTTTTAGAGCAACATCTGCGCCCAGCGGACAACATCTCTTTCAGGGAAGGCCTTGCATATTTCAGCAAGTCAATGCTAAACCACATACTGCATCCATCACAACAGCATGGCTTATCAGAAGAAGAGTCCGGGTGCTGAACTGGCCTGCCTGCAGTCCAGACCTTTCACCAATAGAAAACATTTGCTGCATCATGAAACGAAAAATCCAGCAAAGAAGACTCAGGATTGTTGAGCAGCTAGAATCCTACATCAGACAAGAATGAGACAACATTCCTCTCCCAAAACTCCAGCAATTGGTCTCCTCACTTCCCAGACGTTTACAGATGATGTTAAAAGAAGAGGCGATGCTACACAATGGTAGACACGGCCCTGTCCCAACTTTTTTGAGATGCGTTGCTGCCATCAAATTCTAAATGAATTGATGTTTTTTATGAAATGATAAAATGTCTCACTTCCAACATCTGATATGTGTTCTATGTTCTGTTGTGAATAAAATATGGGTCTATGAGATTTGCAAATCATTGCATTCTGTTTTTATTTACACATTTACATTTTACACAGCGTCCCAACCTCTTTGGAATTGGGGTTGTATTTAAAAAGCTATATAACTATAGTTATAAGTGTAGAGTAACTGTTCTGTTCTTCATAAACACATACATTCCTACGGAACAGGAGACATTAGCATGTCTCAAGGGATGTAGAGGAGTCATGGAAAGAGGAGGGTTGGAGGGCTGTGTGTGTACATGTGTTTGGCTACTACTGTGGAAGTAAATCAGTATTTTACTCAATATGCAGTGAATATACACTAATATGACAATACAAACTCAGTATTACAAACAAACACAATATTGCAGCAACATACTTTAATTAAGGAAAACAACATCAAACAATTTAAATAAATTCTGCTCTAAACCAAGTCGTAAAACATGGTTCTCAAGATTAAACTCAATGTGCAAAAGCAGTCACTGCAGAATCCAGTCACCACAGAACTGCACTCAGCAGGTGGGAACATGATAACTAAGCTCACACAACACCAACTTTAATAAAGCAAACCAGTGTTCACTGAGAATAGAGCGGTTTCTAAAATATAGCAAACAGGCAGACACCCAGGGGAATCTACACTGAAGACAATGACAACACACAGATGTTAGATTAAACAAGGTGGAAAGACAAACCCAACCTGCAAACATACAGAGCCAAGAGAAATACTGGAGTTTTACTAACAAATATTAGGTAAAGCTGACAAGTCTTGACTGTACTGCTAATAAAAACAGAATGCAATGATACATGTAACAGGACAGAATCAGTCAGATGCTCACGGTAAAATAACCAAAGAGACTTTATATATATATATATATACACACATATGTGTGTGTGTGTAAAAAATGTACATGAATAAAGTACAAAATGTTAAACATAGTGTGTATCTGTCTACGACCTACAAACTAAGCTGAATCTGGCAGTAAAGGAAAGTAGCGATTCTTACTGTGGTTTTACTGGGTCTTTATGTTTAACTACAGAAAACTATCTTTGTACTTTATACGTCGTTTTATGCAATAATAACTTACTTGATACTTCCAGTTTACTCTCGTGCTTAAACTTGTGAGATTACAGTGAAATATAGTGTGAGTGTTGCTAGGCAAGTTTTGGGGGGCTTTAGGTCTCATTCAAAATACATAATCCACAGTCTGAATGAGTAAATATTTACAGAGTGAAGAGTCAACCTATAGCTAACAACACGTTACTAAACACAGGCAGGGAGACGGAGAGAAAGAGCTGAAGAAGCGGGTCTGATAAAGGTTAGTAACCATAAAGCTCTAGTGATGCCCTTATGTACTGGAAAAGATGTACAAACAAAATGTAGATTCTTGGGCTACAAAAACTTGCTTTTTCTGTGCCTGAATAAAAAACAACTATCTGAAAAAAGATCATAGAAAATATCTCAAAAATAACAACAGGGTTTCATTCTTCACAACGTCCACGTTTGTACAATAGCTAGAACTAACAGGACTGTTAAAGAATCACTCATCCCTCTGTTATCAGATAGATTAATGCTATTCTTCTGTATATAATAATTACACTGAAAACAATTAAAAATTAAATATTAAAAACCAACAACACTATAAAGAGAATCTTTACTCACAGAGCATCAGAGAGAGCAGACTGAGCTCCATACTGCCCCAGTAATGACTGACTGAACAATGACCTAAACACCTCCTCTTTACTCAAAGACAAAGCACGTGAGAAAGAGAGGGGGAGAGAGAGAGAGAGAGCGACAGAGGAGAGAGAGAGCGACAGAGAGAGAGCGACAGAGAGAGAGAGAGTCTGTGCACACAGCCCTTTTCCTAGAGCTTTATACTTTTTTTCTCAAATCTGATTTTGGTAAATGATAAAGTCACTCATCTTTAGGATTATTGAGACAGTTTTAATACAAGTCTTTGTTCATCATAAGAGGCCTTTAAGTGGCATCTTCATGTTATGTATTTGAATCAGAATCTTGAAAGGTTTTGTTATACCAAGTTTCAAAGAGTTGTTGCTTTTTCTGTGCCTGAATTAAAAACAACTATCTGAAAAAAGATCATAAAAAATATCAAAATATATAAAATATAAAGAAAAATATACCTGACTAAAAATATGTGGCTTTATGTGGCATTATTTAATTTATTTTAATTTAAATGTCATATTAAAAAAACATACTTTAAGATACTTTGAATTACAAATGACACAAATACAGGTCACTCCGAGTCAGCCAGACAGTGCTGCAGTGATCCAGTCTAGAGGAAACAGAGGCATGAAGTCTTTCACTGTCCGCAGTGGAGAGAGTGTTATGAAGCTCAGAGACACTGCAGAGGTGATAATACACTGTTTTACTACCATTAGTGTTATGTGTTTTTTAAACTGAGGTCACTGTCAAAAATTACACCAGCCTAATTCTGTGACCAGTAGAATTTCATGGTCAGCTGTATCAAATGAGTCACTGAGATGTAGGAGAACCAAGACAGACAGACTTCCTGAGTCTGAGTGTGAAGCTCTGTTTCAGTGTTCTGTCATCATGTTCTTGTGTTCTCAGTGATTTACAAATCTACTTTGACCTGATTTTGAATGAACATAAAGACGATCATCATCTTCACTGTTTTTTTTAAACATACACTCATACGCACTGCATTAAAAACTGAAATGTTTCTGTGATGGGGATCATCACATGGGCTCAGAAATATTTTAACAAACCGTTCTTAGTGAGCACCATCTGTCACTACATCTGCGTGTTTACTATGTATAGTGAAAGTCATTTTTTAACAATGTCTAAAAAGTCTACCAATATCTCTGGACTCAAGCTCATCTGAAATGGACTGATGCACAATATTGTAGCTTAACTAGTTAAACTTTCAGACTGTTTATTGAAATAATGAATGCTGTGTTCTCTGGGTCAAAGACTGTTGTTACTAGCATAAAGTTCAAACACCAGGGTCTGTCATGGTCAGGGGGGGTATTAGTGGGTGTCTTGCACATCTTTGAGGTGTGAATGAGAGCAGAAAGGTGTTAAAACAGGTAACACCTGAAGATACGAGTCTTCTGACCACAGAGGAAAGAACTGAGCGTGAGAACTGACTGCAGTGCAGAGTCCAGGGGAAAGTTCAGTCCACCTCTCTGGGGCAAAGACACCAAAGCAGAGAGACCCTCCATTACGAGTCTGCTTAGAGTTTAAGGAAAGACATGACAAGAGCCTGAAAGTCAAAGATCAGTATGGTTATAAAAATTGTGAATAAAAGACTGTCTTGTAATAAATATGATGTTATAGCTTTACATTAAAGATGCAATGACTGTGACTTAAAAACATTATTGGGTTTCAGGTCCTTGTTTGGTTGATGTTGTCATTACTGCTGTTTTACTATAATAAAAGTCAGACCACAAACACATCTCTAACTCCTCTCTGTTCTCAGGCCTCTGAGACTGTGAGTTTGGTGGACAAAGTGCACAAACATTTTACTCACAGACCAAAGATATATTGTATCTTTGTGTGTGAGGTTTTCTGTTCTCTGCTAAATAATTAACTAATTAACTAATTAGGTAACATTATACATTAGAAATCTTGACTGCCCTTCTTGTTTCACCCATTAGCAATCATCATTGTGAAACTTTATTTAAAAGGATACCATCCAGCTGTCAAGTGAAACCAGAGATAGAACAATACCACTCCACAGTACTACTTTTTCTTTCCTATACTGATTTCAAAACCTTCAGTACTGGTTGATATTGATAACTATCTCATTATTTTTCTTTAAAAACAACTCAGCTTTAAAAATGAGCTATTTTTAACTAAAGCACTTCATTTAACGTGAGCATCTATAAGTAGGCTACCAAGCTGTAACTTTCAAAATACACAGCTAACATCACATCACACAGTGTAAGAGTGCTATTTAGCCTAAAATCAGACCCTTTTTTTTTCTACAAAACAATATACAAGTTAAAAAGAAAGTGCCCGGATTATCCTTAAAAAGTGTTAGATTGACTCAGGAAAGTTTAAAATTTTAATAATAATGTACCAGACACAGCATTGTTTATCTCTGGGACTTGTTTTCAGATCGGGAGTCACATGATGCAGACCACCACGCTAGTGTCCCGCAGTGACACTGCAGCAGACTATAGCCTGTTTCTAACAGCAGAGCAGTTCTCACTCTACATATTTCAAAACGTCCACCCTGATACAAAACTATAGCAATCAACCGGAAAGCTGGATTCACAGAGACACAACCAACACTGCAGCACCTTCACTATAAAGTGTGAGTTCACTCAGTGCTGGCACAACTTCAGCTCAGAAAAGACGACAAATATAAACTGAGATGTACAAAAACAAGAAAACACAGCAGACTTAAAAACCTAAAACAAATAATCGTTAGTAAACGCATAATGCCACAGCAGGCATGAAACATGTTTGTGGTCCATGTCTTACCTGTAATGACTCAATGTACTAAATTAACAGTAGCCGTTTGTTTTAACATTTTCACAAAGCCATTTCAGCATTTGTAGTTTTTTTACATTTGTTTTCACCTTTGAGCAAGTAGAAAACAACCTACTTTAAGGGACAGATATACTTTTAAATTTGCCCCGTTAACTGAGCTTTAAAAACTGGTGTGCTCTCAATGAATCGAAGGATTAAAGCAAATGTAATAAACTCTGTAGAGCCGCCTGTTGTGTCAGCCAGTCCCAAATTGGATAATATTGTGGCCAGATTCAAACAATCATGTTGAATTTGATAGGCTAATCTCTCGAAGCTGAAGTTGGCTTCTTAGTCAAATTTCAGGTCCACCTGCAGTAGTTACTCACAACCTTACAGGCGGCTGAACAACTGCTACATCATTTTAGGTGGAATGAGAAATGAGAATAAGAAGCTGAAATCAGTTTCATCTGATCTCTGTCTGCTGCACTGTAAGGCCCAAATTCATTTTACTCCTTACCCCAACCTCTTAGCCAATACCGCTTCGTTTTGCACATTCACACCTAAAGGTAGGGTGTCCCGATTCTTTTTGAGATGGGGGGTGTAGAGCAAAGTGTTAGGGCTACATGGCCCTCCAAATTGAGGTTTTTCAGAGACACACTTTAAACAGAGTGTTATGAGAAAAATAGAAAAACCGGCAAGATAACTGTGTGAGCAGCCAAAGAAACTCACAAATGTGAGAATTTTTTTGTTAAAAAATTACTATAACCATTGTATTATCTTAGATTAATGTCGTTTAAATGTTTTAGGGTCCTTTTCTTTATAACAAGCATAAAAAATCACTAGTAGTATGCTGATGTCTTGGTAGCTAGCTAGCTAAATTTCCTGATTCACCTTAAATCGTGCAGCAGTTCTGACGCCAGAGGTGCCAGAATGTAACTTCAGTACCATTTTGAACAAGAAGCTGGAGAATAACTGATTTCAGTTTCATATCACAGAAGAACTGGGGTGGGCAATAATAAATAATTGTCAAGGGTTAGAGGTAAAAAAAAATGCCTTAGTCTTAGTTTTTTGCATCGGTTTTTAAACTTATGGCTTCATTCATGTTAATTTAATCTTATTATTTATTTCCACTACATATGACAATAAACGCAGGAAGTTATCAAAGGAACACTTGACAGTCACAGATTTGCTAGCTAGTTAACTAGCATAGGCCAAAGAGATTTTTTAATAGGCCCAAAATGTTTATAACATACTTTTAGGGTAGCAACAGCCAGAAAATGTTGAGTGTATCAGCCATGTTAAATATATTAAAAAAAATGGTTCTTTGGTCCAATTGGCACACAGTAGATCTGTCCCTTCGTAGTTTGTATTAAGTACAGAGCTGGTATAACAAACACTACATCCATCCACTTACAGCAAACACAGATCAAGCAAAGGTACTGAAGTCAAGCAGTGCTGTCGTTCCTCTCTCTTAGATCAGCTGCAAAGTCCTAAATATACAACCCCATTTCCAAAAAAGTTAGGACGCTGTGCAAAATGTAAATAAAAACAAAATGCAATGATGTGCAGATCATTTAAACTCTGTATTTCATTGAAAATAGTTCAAAAACAACCTATCAAATGTTGCAACTGAGAAATTTTATTGTTTATTGAAAAATATTTGCCCATTTAGAATTTAATGCCAGGAAAACGTTTCAAAAAATTTGGGAGGGGGGAACAAAAGAGTGGTAAAGTTGTGTAACGCCTGGTGGCTGATTGGCAACAGGTCAGTAATATGATTGTGTATAAAAAGAGCATCATAGAGGGGCTGAGACTTTCAGAAGTTAGGATGAGGAGGGGTTCACCACTCTGTGAAAGACTGTGTAAGCATGTAGTGCAATAATTAAAGAATAACATTTTCCAAAGTAAAACGGCAAAGAACTTTTGTTTTTCATCATCTATGGTACATAATATCATTAAAAGATTCAGAGAATCTGGAGAAATCTCTGTATGCAAGGGACAAGGCCAAAAAACAGTATTTGGGCCCTCAGGCAGCACTGCATTAAAAACAGACATAATTCTGTAGTGGAAATCACTGCATGGGCTCAGGAGCACTTCTGAAAACCACTGTCTGTGAAAACAGTTCGTTGCTGCATCCACAAATGCAAGTTAAAACTCTAAAATGCAAAGAAGAAACCACAAATAAGCAGGATCCAGGAACGCTGCCACCTTCTCTGGGCCCGAGCTCAATTAAAATGGACTGAGGCAAAGTGGAAAAGTGTCCTGTGGTCCAACAAATCAACATTCTTTCTGGAAATCATTGATCTTACTGTGTGTTGTTGGCATTAAATTCCAAATGGGAATATATTTTCAACATTTGATATGTTGTCTTTGTAGTATTTTCCTTTAAAAATATGGTTTACACGATCTGCATATCATTGAATCCTATTTTTATTTACATTTTGCACAGCGTCCCAACTTCTGTGGAAATGGGGTTGTAAATCAAATAAGACTACAAGATAAGACTACTCCTAATTACAATCTCACAAGACTGCGATATGCCAGCTGTCTGTGCCAACTGTAAATAACTCAATTAATCTGAGCTTACTTTGTAATAAAGATGTTGGACCGATTAAGTGAGGATACTTGCGAGTCTCCATAAAGCTGCCGCTGTTCTCAGGCACTGCACTCACTGAACAGACATCAACAGCAATTAACACTGGAACAACGGAAAGCGCAACGGTTCAGGAAAGGTTAACGTTAAATGGCCATTGTTACCAACTGTGTCAACCTTTCGTCCATACAGCCTTCCTCCTTTTTTCCCACTTTCCATAGTTACAGTATTGCTTACAATGATTTCTGTTCAGTGAGCGTGCACGACCGAGGGTTCATTTTATGAAGTGGGAACTGAACTGGATGTAACACCAGTAAGTGCCATGAACCGCTTGCAGAACGTAAGGATTTAGGGCCACTGCAGCAAACCCTGGCTGACCGGTGAGGCAGTCTGAGACCTTGATGTCAAACTGAATGAAACTTAGATGCTGTTCAAAGAAATCCATGTTATTCATTTGGAATTCATTGCATCTAAGAAATCAGGACTCTGGTTTTATCGAATATGGACCTGCTGAACAGATCGCCACTTGCTGCTAACCATTTTCTGGCTCTACGTTAACTCTTCAGTGGCTTGAGTCTGTGGCTGATACTGTTAAGGCTCAAGACGCACTGCCTGATCAGAAATACCTTCCCTCATCGAAGATGGGGATGGTAGTAGAGAAAAATCGTCAACCTCGTAAGACCTGTCAGTTGCAAAAGTGCTGTTTGAATCCGTTGCTCTCCATATTTTCTGGTAGCTAACGTACGCTAGCTCTAAAAACACAGCAGCCCAGCCCGCCTGGTTTCCCTCACAGCCCCACCTCCAAACCTGCATATCACTGCAGGTCAACTCCCATTTTTGGGCATTTTTCAAAGTTGAGCCAGGGGTGGAGTTAGCTGAAAATAGTGGGGTGTAGTTACTCTTTAAAAGTCTGCATATGAACTACATAGGTTACTACTGTAGGTGGGTTTAGAAACCCACCTCTAGCCAAAAGGGCTCATGTTTAACATATAGGATAAAATCATGTATTTAAAATCATTTGCAACAACAGCAGTTTCTCCAGTTTTGTGTTTGTTTACTCCTCTAGAAATCATACAAATTATTGCATCAAGAATCAGAAAACAAACTGTTTATCAAGTTAAATAGTAAAACAGTCTCTCATTCACAGGTGGTTTGGTCTCGTGAGATTTTTGTCATCTCTGATTTAAAATAAAATGTCTGAAAAATTGCTAAGCACAGGCTATTCCTTTCAAATGCTCAGAGTAGTTCGCTAACGTTAGCTCGCAGTTAGCACTCTAGCTTGGAGCTAATGCGCTAACCTGAGCTACCGCGCTAGCACTGCAGATTTACCTGAGTTTACTGACACATTTCACTCAGACACTGCAGATTTACTTTACTCACTGAAAGCACTACTGACAGTGGACGCTCATATGAACCACACAACGAACTTTTTTTTGCCCGAAGCAAATGACCTTGGCCCGAGCTATATGCTAGCTCCAAGCTAACATGCTAACTGCGAACTAACGCACTGTGTCATTATGGTATTAAACTTGATAAGCACAGGCTATTCCTTTTAAATGCTCGGAGTAGTTAGCTAACTGTAGCTATCACTATTGTAGCTATAGTGATAACTTTAATTTTCCACACTGGAACCTTAGAATTTTAAATGGTCAATCACACTGAACTAAACTTACACATCACCAATAATGTTAATGCATGTAAATGTGCTTTTTAAAGTATATTTCTTATCTAATTGGCCCTTAAATGTAGGTACGGGTTAAAACCAAACACAGCTGTCCAGCATCTGGCCCAATTATGGCCACAGGCCTATGTTATTTCAGCAGTTTAAAAAAGAAAGTGTCAAATTTAACATCACAATTTCTTTAACATTTGTGTTGCTGTAGGTTTTACAAATACAACAATATAACACTATAAAAATACTTAGAAATTATAAGAAATCATTCAGGTGCTGAATATAGAGCATAGGATTCAGAGTAAATCAGATTAGACTACAAGATGAGGCAGTTACACTCAGGAGGAGGTGGGACTGTGACTGAAATCAGCTCCACATGTTGAATTTTGTAGCCCATTTTCAGTTCCAACCAATAGAAACCAACAGATTATCTGTTGAATATTATTAATATTATAATATTCTGTTCATTTGATTTGCTAGTCTTCTTATTAATGTTATTTGATAAGGCGCTGCTGTTGCAAAACTAAATCTGGCCTACACTTTACATCAATTCCTGATTGAAGCTTTAGGTTCAGTGTTTTATTCATATAGTTTTTGACTGATTTGGACATTTAATCCATGCAGAAAAGAAACTGATGTGTAAACAGATGTTGATGTACTCATTCATTTGAACATTACAGGGTGGGTAATGTAGATGGTGAGAGGATCAGTGCGGTTTTGGTTTTAATGCTTTGGCGCCACCTGGTGGATGATAATGATAAACACACAGTTGATCAGCTCAGCAGCGTCCATCAAAAATACAACCACAATGATATTTTTAACAAGAGAAAACACTGCATTATTATCAATGTACAATATATCAAATCATTCTTCTATAAAGAAATGACGCTGTTTTAAACAGTTGTTCGACTGATCAGTTTAAAAAACACATTAATGTAATTTAATGTCATTTCCAGTAAAAACAGTTCCTGAATCGGATTTTTCATTCAGGTTGAGGATCGTGTTTAAATTGTCCGCTCGAGGGCGCAATAGGCAACTGGTTCCGCTACACTCTGAAAAAAGATGGTTCTTCAAAGGTTCTTTAGTAACAGGAATGGTTTTGTTTAAAACTATGAGTTCTGTGTAGAATGTCTTAGAAAGTCTGCATCGGTGTTTGAATCCACGGCAGTGTTTAAAACCCATCCGCGGCTCCATCCAGTAAAATCCGAGTGTCCAGGCTCGCAGCTTTCCTCACAGAGCGGCTTCGCTCTGTCTGCCAGACCCGCTGGACTCTCTTCTACAATGTGCTGACAAAATGTACTGTGGTGTCGCTGCGCCGCGTTGTAAGTAGTTCAGTTTAAAAAAAAATGTTCATGTTGGGCTGTTTTAGTCGTTAAAGGACTTTTATGTTGAAGAGCCTGAATACGGGTGGAGTGGTGGGTTTTCCGGAGTAGAGCAGAGCAGTTTTTAGCCGTTAGCGCTGGAGAGGCTGTTTCTTCTCTCCGTGTTTGTCGCTGTTTTCAGCAAATTAAAAATAAAACTGCGTTATGGACCAAAACCTCGAGACGGATAAGTTTCTCCAGAGAATCCTGAACGTTACAATATTTTGCAGTTCAGCGAAAAAACAAAACAAATATCCCCAAATTAAAAAGCGAATCTCCGAAAAGTAGAATATTCAGTCCAGCCCTAGTTGTATATGGATCTATATAGCACCAAAAAGGGTTTTGAATTGTTTGGATGTAAAACTTCACATTTAAATGTTTTTCAGGGTTCTTTAGTCGAGAAAAGGGTTCTGTATAGAACTATGAACAGTTAAAGGACGCTTTACATGTTTAAATGGTTCTTTGCATGTTAAATCGTTCTTCAGATCGACTGAGAATGTGTTATATATGGTACTATATGGCACCTTCTTGAAAAGGGTTCTGCTATAGTTCCAAGCTTGATATCGTAACAATAGAAAAGCCCTTTTTGGTGCTATATAGAACCCTTCCCAAAAACGTTCTATACAGCACCATCTTCAGCACATTCCCCAACATGAAGAACCCTTTTATGAAGCAAAGAACCCTTTAATCATGTAAAGGGGTTTTTGAATGTTCATGGCTCTACATAGAACCATTTTCTTTATTAAAGAACCTTTTTAAGAACCATCTTTAAGTGTTGTAACAACAGAAGAACTCGTTTTGGTGCTATTTAGAACCATTTTTGGAAAGAATTTGAAATTGTTCTATATAGAACCATTCCTCTGACTAAAGAACCTTTGAAGACTATCTTTTCTTAAGAGTGTAGATAGACCTACTAAAAAATGAAGCGCAGCTAAAAATAGTGGAAGCACTTTTCAAGAGGACGATAACAAAACTTCATCGATGTACCAGATCAAAAACAAACATCCACAAGTGAATTGTGTAAATAGGTAAATAAACAGAAAATACTGAAATAAATGTTTTTATTAATTTCTGCTTACTATAATTTATACTGTATTCTCTTTTTCTACAATAGGCTGGACAGTCTAGGTCAGTAAACTTCAAGGCTCAAAGGTCCTGTTTGACCCCTGACATGTCCACATCAGTCATGAAAAGAAATGAGATGAAGAGAGAGAAAATGAAATGCTCCCCAGTTCTTTGTTGCACTATGCAACAATGCACTAGGATGATGATGATGATGAAGTGTACCAGGAGCTCCGTGTGCCTCCCTGTGAGACAGTAAGTGAATCAAGGAGAATATTGACAAGCACAATAAGTCAAACTGTTCTTTTGCTTATATCGTGGAAAAAGAGCGTAAATATGCAAATGAAATTCTGAAATTTTTCACCAGAAAGTATCACCTGATTACAGTATATTATTATTATTTATGTATAAATGTATTTATGCCTGAGCTACAAACTTCAAGATGTTTTTTGTATCGTCTCACGTGATTTCATTCCGTGTATTATTGAACTAGATTTATATGGCATATATCTGGTATTTAAGATTCATTCTGTAATCACGACCTGTGATCTCTGAATGTCCTTTGAGCCTTTCTATAAACTCTTACATGCTTTTTGTCACCTGTTATGATGTGAGAAACTATTAGGCAGCTAGCATGGCTGAGCATTTTAAAACAGGGAGTTTCACAACCCCATTGACAACATGTAACTTTGTATTTGGACCTATTTTGATCATAAAAATCTCTGATAAATTATTATGATTATTATGTTGGAGCAATTTACTGATTCACAAACAGTAAAATCCCATAGCCTCTGTGTGTGTGTGCGTGTGTGTGTGTGTGTGTAGTGTGTGTGTGTTGACATGTCCTTATCAATACAGACTCTCAGGTCTAATAGCTTAGTTAACAGTTAATAGGTACTTAATTTAGTTCTTACCCGTTTAGAAATGTTATGCTGGGGTTGGGCTGCTGAATTAAACAGAAACGTTTAATTTTGGTTAATGTTGAAGTGAACAATTGATTTTTTTTTACTCTGTTTCTGAGCCCAGAAGTTCAGAAAACTACTACTTATATAACATCTGCTATTTTTCTAGGTAAAACATTGCAAAACATACACTGATCTTCAACCAGTCCACTTGTTTGAATTGGTATTTTTCCTGTAAAAACTGCTGTCAATTTATTCATCGTTTTATTAATTTGCTGTTCTTTGTTCCCTTTTAAAACCTTAAAATAGATGACAGTGAATGACTCCATGATGGTACTGCAGAACAGGCTTGACTGGGATAAAGCAGTGGAGGAGAAGACAGTGCACCTAGATTTGGAACTGGACATGGGGGTGAGGGTGATCTTCATGAGGTCATCAGAAAGTCTCTCCAGAAAACTCAGTGAAATGGACGAGCACATTGTCATGCTAATGACAATGCTCATGTAAGCAAACTATTTTTGTGTGAGACTCAACTGCTCGTCTGCTATGACAGTTGAGAAAGTATGCTGACAGCACAAGGCGGCTTGGTTAGCCTCATTGTAGTGCCTTTTGTTGTGACACTCAGAATGCAGCTTGCGCTTGTGTTGCATTATAAATTGCATTGTGACACATTTCTGAACGCAACAATGCACAGAACCCTGTCTGCGTAGTTCAAAACGTCTGCGTTCATGACCTTGCATGAAGTATGTTTCTGGACCTTTGTTAAAATATGTCATGTTAGAATGTCTCTGAAGCTTCTTCAAAAACAGGATTGTGAACAAGTAAAGGTAATGTTATTGAATCTTGTGTGCCGCTCATGACTTTAATAGTTCTTTTACTGTGTTGTTGTTTCTCTAGATGAACTCTGCTCTCATGGACACAAATGTTCGGGCTGAGTCTTGGAAAGATTCTGTTCCACCTGGAATCATGGATGTTGCCAAAAACCTGCTCCTATTAACTACGAAGTAGTTGCAGGATTTTTTGCAGATCTGTAGTGTGCGGCTGGTCTCAAGGCTCTCCTGTCGACATACACGATGAGCTGGAAGCTTTGGTGCCCTCTCTAACAAGGAAGGTGGTGGGAGATATTTTCAGTCTGTGCTGAGCATCAGCTCTGAGGGAACATCAAAAGATGCTGTGGACTGTGGTTCAGATACACCCCTGAGCAACTTCCTCCAGGCTGTGGCTGACAAAATCAAGTCAGAGATTTCCCCTGAATCAGCCATGCCAAAGCAGTGGAACAGTCTATCTGATTCCAACATGGTCGATGAGCCACCTTCCCCTCGGGAGCTGCCTGATTTTGGCAGAAAAGAAAAATGTCTGCTGGTCAACTGTTCTGATGTGACCGGGAAGCTCCGGAACTCTTATTGCCCTCAATGCGAAAGGGTTTTGGAGAGCATTATCTTTAACAACGTGAATCAGAACAGTGACACAAACTCTGCTGAGAGAGACACACTAAGGCTCTTCAGGCTCTCTGTTAAAGCTTTTCTGGTTGAGGCGGAGGATTGCCAGGATTTCAGAACCCAGCAAAAGCCGCAAGACATGTTTTGAAAATGCAGAACCTCCTGTGTTCGGCTCCAAGCTGGAAAGCAGCACGTTAGCTGCAGCCTCAGGAGTTGTGAGTGCTCTGATGTATGACCTGAAGAGCACCTTTGAGGAAGACTTTCTTTTGGCGGTTCCTTCACTTGATCCAACACTGTACACCACACAAGTCCAGATGGTGTCTGAAAAAGTCCTGAAATCTATCCAGGCTAAAATGAAGGAGGTTCTCATTACAGATATCTTCAGGAGAGTGAATGGAGCCATGAACACCCAAGATGCCCAGCTAAGATACAACCTCCTGTCAGCCTCTAGGAAGACACTTAAGACCATTATTGAGAGCATCATGGCAGTTTTACAACGGCTTGAAGTGATGGACTCTACAGACCTATATAAATGATTTCTGCAGAGTTTGCAGGAATGTCTCATCCTATCCTCACAGCATCTGTCAACGGCCAGTGATGTGTCCAGTGAGGATAGCTTCAGTGACGATCTGTACTTCTGTTACTTGCAGTCTAAGAGGCGTACAGTCTTTACAGTCAGGTTTCCCAAGATTAGACTTCCAAAGCTGAGATTTAAGGTACTAACATTTTTTCAGTCTGTTTAAATTTACATGATTTAATTCCATGACGAATCTTCAAATGGTGCAATGTTCTGTTTTGTCATCTTTGTTTTTTCTGTGTAAAGTTATTTCATATCACTGCACCTCATTGACTGCAACAATTCAGTGCAGATTTTATTGGATTATTGAATTTCAACTTTCTCTTTTTTTTAGAAACAGAAAAACAGGACAGAACCCACGACTGTTCTCACACAAGACCTGACCCAGAATCAGTCTGTTCCAACTGGTAATTATTTTAGTACTCATCTCTCTAGCTTCAGTTCAAAACAGTATTATATACTTTAAGCATTTTACACATTGTTTGAAACAGCTAGAGAAAAGAGGAGGATCTGAAATGACTGTTAGTGAGGACACATTAGAGGATACCAAACAAAATGTGTTCTGAAGCATCAATATTACAAATGCAGCAAATCACACAGCTATGTATTGATGTATTGTTTGCCTTTTGCCCACCATCCTAATAATGAGACAGATAATTTATTATTAGCAGTAGTTGATTCTTGAGTTTTTTCCATGTAAAACCATTTTCAGATCTTCAGTTTTTCTGCATATTCTTTCTCTTGTGTAGTGTTTAAACTACATCTTCTCTCTCCTCCTCTAGAAGAGCCATCCAACTCTCAGGCTCCCAGTACATCTGTGGTCGTCCCTGTCCTGAAGAGAAAGACCTTCTTCTCCAGAGTTTCTGCAGCTTTCTCCAGAGTCTTTCATGAAGGAGGCAAAACATCATCTTAATCATAACAGCTGGCGATGTAGGGGACTTCCACTAATTTTCTCAAAATTTCTGTATAACTCAGTGTTGAAGATGTAAGCAGTGTCATTCTGAGTGGTTTGATGTGAAATGGTTGATTATGTTTGATTATACGGAAACTTAGAGAGTCAGAATTGTTCATAGTGGTGGTGATAGGAACCAGACGTCTGAAGAGTTCACTGTCTCTAAAAGCTCCCTTTCAGAAAGTTATTACATTCAGTGGTTATGAATATGATATGACTGAAGCCTCAGACATTGTTTAATGATAGTTTTGAGAAGCTTTTTAAAATGCAGGGTGAAACAGTCCCCACAGAAAACAATTTTTTCAGATCTCTACTATTTTAACATCCACATTACATGTAAAAACTCAGAACATGTGTAGGTCTGCTTTTTAATTTGGACAATAAATAAAACAGATTTATCTGCATTGTAGACATTGTGAACCCTGCTTACTGTCACCACCGCTGTAAAGAAGTCTGAGTCAGGAATTTTCTCTACAGTTAACTGTTTCACTTTAAATCTCTCTGAATGACTCTGTTTACATCTCAATGGTTGAATAATATTGAAAAATTGGTCTAATTCCAGCAGGACATCTAATTACTGAAATAAAAAAGCAGAAAAAGCAGTTTTATAGTGTGTAGTCACAGAATCAATGACTGTATAAAATGATGCTGAGTCTGACGGTAAGCATGCAGAATTTTGGCCATGATGGTATTTATTTTGATGCAGGTTAAAAAGTCTCTAACTCTTGGAGAATCGTGTTAGGTGTGCAAACATCAGCATATTCAACATTGAATAAATGAGAAATATTTGATCATTCAATATATATCAGTGTATAAGCGCTAAATGATACATTACCATAGTTATATAGGCACCAAATGGTAGATTATCAGGTCTGCAGAGAAACCAGAGATACTAAATTCTCCGGATAAACATACTGTAATTAGCTGAGACTCAAAATGGTTGTTTTATGGTATTTGAGCAGTGCAGAACAGAATATTAATGCTAACACAAAACTGGCCTAAGTTTGGATAAAAGGGGAAAAGAGAGCAACACAGCGAGACTGAATCACATAAAGCATCAGTGTGGGTGAGTTTTACAACCTCGACGCTTCAGAAAGAGAGCCGTGGTGTCGCGTGTGCCGCCCTGAGGAGGAGCAGCAGCCTGAGGGGCTGGAAGGGTCTGTGGGTCAAAGGCGAGGTCACTCACTGGGGTCTTCACTGAACTCAGTTTTACTGCGCCGCGTCAGAAGCAAACCTTTTGCTGTTAATGGATTAATCTTTGACTCTAACGCTGCTCACATGAACCACCGAGTGAACTGATGAAGTAAGAACTCGTTTCTGTTTGGACTAATGACGTATTTCCTTAACTAGAACTAGGCTGGTCAGCTAGCGAACAGGCTAAAAGATAACTTACCTAGCTAACGCTAACATACTAAACATATCCTTCATTAGTATCACAGATTTGAATGAAAGTGCTTATTTGATGATTTACTGTAAAATTGCAATGTAAATGTCTAAATAATGTCACTTAAATAGCTATCATGCTTCAAATGTCTGTGCTTCAGTCAGGGGTAGTAAGAAATCCAGGCTGAATCTCAAACAGCTCCGTACTCCCTAAATAGTGTGCTAAGTAAGTTTTGAAGTTTAAGCCTTTGCAGCCAAATAGTGCACTTTTGTTGAGTATGGATGTGGCTGAATCCCAAACGGCTATTTGTTTGCTATATTATGTACTGTTGTGGTGCTGGACGTATTTAACTTACCACATAGTGCACTATGTAGGGAGCGGGGAGCCATTTGAGATTCAGCCCAGCGTGGGAAGAGGAGCGCCGTTAGCTTGGTGCTTAAATAAGACTCACGGTGGTAATTTGGTGACCAAAAATACTCATAAATGGCGGTTTTTACATTAACCGGTGCTTTATTATGATATGTTCATTACTGTATGTCAAGAAATTACGTTATATGTCATGAAATGTCCGCAGTATGTAGTGAGGGACGACCGAATGTTCTTCTACTCGTTCAGCAGTCAGTGGTACTTAAAATCTTGTCATTTCTGATCAGTTCGATGAGAAACAAACAGCAAAGCAGCTCAAGACTAATTTGTCTAAATTATAATCTAGTTTAGTGGAAGAAATTTAATTCAGCAGAAGATGATGGAGCAGAACTCTGCAGCCACAGGTTCCATACATTCCTGTTTGAGTTTGTTTATTCATTTACTCATTATTTATTAATTGTTTTGTGTTTTTTGTTTGTTATTTGCCGTTTTTGTCAGCAGCACAATACAAGCACATTTAGATATGACTGAATTACTTAATAACAACATAGAATATAATGCAATGTATCAGCACAGAACTATCATTACTACAAATATATTCAGCTCATTTTAGCTCATTAAAATAACATTAAATATTCAAATGGTCATCCTGTACTCAGACACTCCACGAGAAAAGAGGAAGAGAGCAGAGGAGGGATACAGCCAGAGTGCCGAAGAGGGAACAAGCAAAGTTCCCAACACTGAAGCTCTGGCGAAGAAGAAGAGGAAGGGGGCACTGAACCGGCCCAAGAGAACAACTCGAGGACAGAAGAAAGCCGCCGAGCCAGGTGAGTCCACCCAGCCCCAAACTGTAAAACTGGACGCCATCACTGAGGAAATATGACTGGTTAAAAAGAGCTAATGCACAGCAGAAAGTATTGGTGGTAGAGAAGAAATGCAAAGTGAAGGACACAGACTGTAAAAACACAAAGAAAAAGATAAAAGAAAACTTCTAAACAGAGAAAATGGAGGAAACTCATTTGAAATTTAGAGAATTTCTTTTTTACAAAATATATACTTTAAGAATGTAACAAGGTATTCTACAGTAAGTCTTATCATAGATGCTTTGTTGTCCTACAACTGAACAGTTCTGATCTAATCACTCTAGTGGTGGGTCCATTGGCAGGTCCAATCGTGGGTCAAGTTGTGGGTAAATTGACCGGTCCAGAACATTAAATATTCAGTAATCATCCTGTGCTTAGAAACTTCTCAAGGAAAGAGAAAGAGAGCTGAGGAGGGATGCAGCCAGAGTGAGGGAACAAGCAACACTTAAGCTCCGGCAGGGAAGAAGAGCAAAGAGGCAGTGAACCAACCCAAGACATCAACGAAGGGACAGAACAAAGCCACTGAGCCAGGTCAGTCCATTCACCACCATACTGTAATATTAAACACTGTCACTAAGGAAATATGATTGGTTAAAAAGAGCTAACATGCAGCCAAAAGTCTTGGTAGTAGTAGTGTGCAGAACACTAAATATTCAATAATCATCCTGTACTCAGAAGCTCCTCGAGGAAAGAGAAAGAGAGCTGAGGTTCCCCACACTGAAGGTCTGACAGGGAAGAAGAGCAAGGGGGCACAGAACCAGCCCAAGAGAACGTCTCAGGGACAGAAGAACACCACCGAGTCAGGTCAGTCTGAGGAAATGTGATTGGTTAAAAAGAGCTAACGTGCAGCCAAAAGTGTTGGTGGTGGAGAAGAAGAGGAAAGTGATGGACACTGGCATCAAAAACAAAAAAAAGATAAAAGAAAACTGCTAAACAGAGAAAATGAAAGAAATTCGGAGGATCACCTTTATTAAAAAATAATCTACAATTAGAATGTAACAAAGTATTCTACAGGAAGTATATCATAGATGCTTTGTTGTCCTACAACTGAATAATTCTGATCTGGTCACTCTAGTGGTGGGTCCATTGGCAGGTCCAGTTGTGGATCAAGTTGTGGGTAAAGTGACAGGTCCAGAACATGAAATATTGAATAATCATTCTGTACTTAGAAGCTCCACAAAGAAAGAGGAAAAGAGCTGATGAGGGATACGGCCAGAGTGCTGAAGAGGGAACAAGCAAGGTTCCCAACACTGAAGCTCCGGCAGGGAAGAAGAGGAAGGGGGTAGAGAACCAGCCCGAGACATCGACAAAGAGACAGAGCAAAGCCACCGAGCCAGGTCAGTCCAATTGCCAGACAACTGTGTACTATGAATGACTAATTTTACTTCATTCTAAGAGAACTGCAATTATCTAAATGAAGTTCACACAAAGTAGATTCCACTGCATCCTTCATAATCAGTAAGTTTGATTGGTAAACCCCTGGTCAGTGATCTAAAGAGGACTGACGCTCATTTGTAATTTTGTTTTTCATAGACACCTTTGAATCCCGCTATGTGGTTGAAGACAAACTGGGTGAAGGAGGCTTTGGATCTGTCTTCAAAGGAAAATGCGTTTCTGATGGCCTACAGGTTCTGCTCACACCTCAGATTTCATTCTAATGGTCATTATTTCCCTTTCTCTCTTTTCCCCGCTAATAATCTTAATATCTTTTGTCTTTGTGTGCAGGTGGCCATGAAATTTGTCAAAACGCAAAACAGACCGATATCTCCAAAGCATAAGTGCACCTACTTAACACGTAACACATAATGGTCCCAAACCGGCCCAATGAGTTTCTCGCCATGTTCTTCACTCCTCACCATCTAACTATCTACTATCCTGCAGCCTGTGGAGTCCAAGGCCGTGCCTGTGGAAGTGGCTCTGATGCAGATAATGAGCCAGCCACCCGTCTGCAAGAACATAATACAGCTAATCGAGTGGTTTGATGAGCCTGAGAGATACATCCTCATTATGGAGCACCCTGAGCCTTGCGTGGACTTAAAACGTTTCCTGAAAAGTCATGGGAATTGCGTGGATGAAGAGACGGCACGAGCCATAATGGTCCAAGCAGTGGAGGCAGCGAGCCAGTGCAGCATGCGAGGTGTCCTGCATCAGGACATCAAAGGGGACAACTTGCTGATCAACACGGACACCTTAGAGGTCAGACTTATTGACTTTGGCTGTGGTGACCTGATCAAGACAACGGAGAATGACAGATACACAGGTAAAATTTCAACACTCCCCCTTTGTGGAGAATCTTCAGCTAAAGCCAAAGGAGTTGAGCTTCACATCTAAAAAGGATGTGAAGGTGAACCGTGTCCTGTAGCCACTTAGCTGTTAAATGAAATACTGTGCTCAGCTGTGCTCTTTCTCTGTTTTATGTTCTCAGGCACGGTTCATTACTACCCTCCTGAGTTTTCTGCGAAGGGGAAGCATCACGCTGAACCTGCAACAGTGTTGTCCCTTGGTGTCCTGTTGCTCAGGATGGTTTGTGGATACCTTCCCTCCGCTGACAAAGGGATTTGGAACTTCAAGGATGGCCTCTCTGAGGGTAAGATAAATGGGAACATCTGGGTAAACGAGGCATCCCTTTGACTTGGTAATTAAGTACAGAGGAAGGAAAATTGATCACATAATTGATAGTTAGAAGAATTTACAGTTAAGGCCAGACAACCGTAAATGGACAATATGAAAGAAGGACAAGAGCAACAGAAAAGGGACAATGACAATGCAAATAGAACAGTGACAGTGAAAAAAGGACAATGACACTGAAAACAACAGCGGATGAAGAACAATGTGTTAAAAAAGGACAACGGCAGTAGATAAAAGACAATTACAACGAAAAAAGGAGGACAACAGTGGATAAAGTGGACAATGACAGAGAAAAAGGACAAAGACAGTAAAAAAGGAGAATATCGGTGAAAATTCTTTGGTTAAATTTGAAATAAAAAAAACTTTTATTCCATACTTTTGGCCTAAAGTGAATTAAAGGCCCCATTTTTCTTGTATTTTTTTCCTTGAGGTCCACTGATGACTTTCACATTCAACATATCAAAAACAGTCTTAATTTATTTCTGTATGACCACTTTGTCCCTTAGAATTCAACAGGCTGTTGTTCTTATTGTACCTTTAAAACTGAAATATGCAAATGAGCTCTGTTCTAGTTGTCTGTCCTGTATTGTGTATTGCTTCATCCCCCTCAATATAATTTTGCCCTCCCCAATTTAATGCACATCATTAGTTAAAGCATCAACAATATTGTTCATTAATTCATTGTTATCTATCTGTTCCATCGTGTCTTCAAATTCACAGTGTGATAGGATGGCGTGAACTGGACGAGATGCTGCTGCTCTGATCCACTGCTGCCTCAGTGGTGCTTCCAGACATTTACTAACATAACTACAGGAGATGGCAATCCTCTGCTGTTTTAGCACTGAGGAAAAGTGTAATTTTGGCTCAGCCAATCATACCAGACCTCATAGGTTGTAAGCCAATCATATCAGACCTGGGGTGAGGCTCCGGTGCTACACACTTTGTGAAGCAACTGTTGAAGTTTCAGGATTTGGCTAAAATAAAGATCAGGCCTTATTCAGAATATATAACATTCAATCTGAATCAGTAAGTAGTTACAGAGTGAAGATCTACCTACAATATGGATTTGTGCAAACTGTGGTCAGTATAGCTGGCTATTGAGTTTTATCCGGTTCCTTGTTAGGTAGCTGTGGTGGTTCTTCATGGGTTCTTTAGGAAAGGAACAATGAGTTCTATATAGAACTATTTCGTGCTTAAATGGTTCTTTGCATGGTGAAGTGTTTTTAGATTGATGGAGAATGTGTTGTATATTTTTAAAAAGGGTTTTTCTACTGTTACAATGTCAAGCTTGTAACAATAGAAGAACCCATTTTGATGCTACATAGAAATATTTTCAAAAAGGTTCTACATGGTGCCATATACAACACATTCTCCATTAATCTGAAGAACGATTTCACTGTGCTAAGAACAATTTATGCACAAAATGGTTCTATAAAGAACTAATGGTTCTAAATAAAATCATTCTCTTTACTAAAGAACCCTTGAAGAACCTTCTTTTTAAGAGTGTAGGTTAAGTGGAACTAATAACTAGGTTATTAAACATGAAAGCACAACTACAGAACAAAATCACTTCTGATTAAAGCAGCTGAGACGGTACAGATTTATAATCTGTGTATTATAAACATGTTTAGGATGTGTTTATCTAAGAGAGAAGAGGCGGCACTGCTTGACTATCTTTGTTTAATCTGTCTGTCTGTGCCAACTTGACCAATTTGAACAATTGTTCACCCTCTGCTACTTTAATTTCATGATGAACTGACATCCCAATCCCCCAAACCATAAATCTGTAGTGACGCCCCTAGTTTAACGCATCTTTAACGCATCAACCCTTACGTGTTCACCCTAGTGAGCGACGAGGGAAACTCGGACTGATGTACTGAGATAATAATTACTGTACTCACAATTCTTTGAAAAATATGGAGCCTCTGAAGAGACGTGTGATGGAATTTAATTTGTAAAAATCTGGTGAGCACCAGTTCATCAGATCAGCAGCAGTTACCGACATGATACATTTTTTAAATAGTATCTGGTGCTCACCACATCTGTGCACCAGATTTTTGCCTGAAAAATACACCATGTCCCTTTAAGGGCTCCGATAGAAAAGGAACCATTTTCAAATTCTTTTTCAACGAGGCAGAAGTTGTCTTTGTGTTTGTCAGCCTCTTATTCAACTTCTCTGTTCTACATTTAATGATGTCCATTCCGGTTTTAGTGATTCTGGCCAAGAATGTAACTGCAGCACCATTTAAAGTGGAACAGAAATTTTGAATGATAAGCTGGTAAGTAAGCTGCTGATTTCAGCTTCATCCTCTTTTCCACAACGTTCTGCTGAAAATATTATTTGTTTTTGATTTTCTTATTTTGTTCATTGTACTGTTTCTCATAATTACTGGAATACTAATCATGAAAACAATGTAAAGTGGGGTGCAGAGCAGTGCAGGACGTATCAGCAATGTTTTCTTGAGCAGTTTTTGTGCTCATAGCGGCTGTTCCGCAGCATTGGCATTGTTTAAAGGAACAATATGAAATATTTACTGAAATAAATCATAAAATGATCATGATTCATCATCAGAGATTAAGGAAACTGACTTCTCCAACAACAGAGTTACAGCCAGTATGTTCTCCCTTGAAATTTCATTTCTAGAGCGGGAAGTCTGTTTATGTTTTAGCCTGTGATCCTGCCCACTGCCCATTTCCCAGCACCATTTCAGCACCCCAGGTTGCCAGATATGAAACAAATTGAAATGTAAAAGTTAAAAATTAAAATTAACATTATTATCAATATGCAATGTATTACTTAAATTAAGCATTTGCTTCTAATTTTTCAGTAAAAATATTGCTGGTTGTAATTTTTGTATTTACTAGCCATTTTTTTGAGGTTCACAATGGACCGAAACATTTCTGTTTTGTGTTTTTGCTTTTGTGCATTAATATTTTTTCTACTTTGAAATTGTTTATAATTGTGATGCACAATAAACAATCTGACTACATTCTAATTGTTTATGCTTTTCATTTGTAAGAGATTCTGCTCTGGTGAAAATGGATGCATTCAAAACAAAGCATTATGATTATAATATGGCCACATAAGATCATAGTGGAACCAGTTAGAAGTGTACGTATAAACTACATAGGTTACTACCATAGGTGTGTTTAGAAACCCACCTCTAGACAGATAGGGCCTATGTTTAACATATTATAGGATAAAATCCTATAATCCTATAATGTATTTTACAAAAGGCACATTGAATGATTTAACACGTACTTCAGGAAAATTTTTAAATCTCTGATTTAAAATAAAATGTCTGAAAAATTATATTCTAAACCCACTTGAACAGTGCTTCAAGGAAGATGTCAGATTTAGCCTTTTCAGCAGCACCTCTTCTTCATTCAAGACTTTTTTTGTTCGCCATGGTTTAAAATTAATGCAGAAATATTGTGAAAAATTAAAAATATATTTATGAGTGTGGAAAATATTTACAAGTACTTTTTGACTCAAGGCAGATGGTCTGTGGAATGTCCAGCTGTGCATGTCCTTTAAGGCGTAAACACAACGTAAACACATCATTCATGTTATGTTTTATTCATGTTGGCAAAAAAAATGAGTTTTAATTCTGAAATGGCTTTTAACACGTATTAATTACAAAGAAAAAATATTACTAATATTTTGCTTTTTCTGCAGTAAATGACTTTGGCATCCTGAGGGCCACATTTGGGCCGTGGACTAAGGTGGGTACTCAACCATAACTGTGTGCCTGTGTTAGCTCGGTTTGGTGCCTTTAGCGCATTAAAAGGACTAGGTTAACATTATCCATGACAAATTTTTAGTTAAGGGTAATGTATGTAAAGATAAGTATACAGAGTAAACTTGTACAGTAACTGTTGGTGCAAATACGAATAGTGCAAGAATACTAGGACATAAAGTACAATAACAGTGCAGTGAGTGCAAAGATGCAGTTAAAGTGGTGATGTGGAGTTCAGCAGAGTCACAGCCTCAGGGAAGAAGCTCTTCCTGAGCCTGCTGGTACGGGAGAGGAGGCTTCTGTATCAGATGGGAAGAGGGTAAAAAGTCCATGGTTAGGATCAGGAACGTCCTTGATGATGTTCTTCGCCCTGCCCAGGCCGCACTTATGGTAAATCTTTAAACACAGCTGCTGGCTTTCCATTTAAAAGTGATGAACTTGGGCGGGAAAATTTGTTAAACTAGGGTTTTAACCATTAAACAGTGAGCATCAGCTGTTTTCTGTACTTTCAGTAATGGGCCACTGAAAAGGACTTTTGGCCAAAGTGTGGCATGATAGTGCAGTGTGGCCCAGAACTGTCTGCTGTCTGGGATGTTATGTCAGCAGTTTGAAAAAAAAAAATCAAAACTAACGTTACCTTTTCTTTAGAATTTGTGTTACTGTACATTTTACAAATACAATACTGTAACACTATAATAACACTATAAAAAAAATAAGATGGTTGAATTAGTGCCTGCACTGACTAACACAGCTTAGCTAACTAGCTGGCTGGCTCCACACACCACAATACAGGTTAGCTTTATATTCCAGCTAACTGATGTTTCTTACAGTGGTCACTCAAGTTCACATCTCTCCTTTCTCTTCACTTGTTAGAATTGTTCAGTTGAAATTAGACCTGATGTAGCAACTCAGGAAGATGGTGGTTACTAAGCAATTTAAGGAGAAGTGAACCAGAAATAGTCAGAAATTATTAGAAATCATTCAGGTGCTGAATATAGAGCATAGGATTCAGAGTAAATCAGATTAGACTACAAGATGAGGCAGTTACACTCAGAGGGAGGTGGGACTGTGACTGAAATCAGCTCCACATGTTGAATTTTGTAGCCCATTTTCAGTTCCAACCAATAGAAACCAACAGATTATCTGCTGATTATTATTAATCTTATAACATTCTGTTCATTTGATTTACTGCCGTCTTCTTATTAATGTTATTTGATAAGGCGCTGCTGTTGCAAAACTAAATCTGGCCTACACTTTACATCAATTCCTGATTGCAGCTTTAGATTCAGTGTTTGATTCATATAGTTTTTGACTGATTTGGACATTTAATCCATGCAGAAAAAAAACGATGTGTAAACAGATGTTGATGTACTCATTCATTTGAACATTAGAGGGTGGGTAATGTAGATGGTGAGAGGATCAGTGCGGTTTTGGTTTTAACGCTTTGGCGCCACCTGGTGGACCATAATGATAAACACACAGTTGATCAGCTCAGCAGCGCCCATCAAAAATATAACCACAATGATATTTTATAACAAGAGAAAACACTGCATTATTATCAATGTACAATATATCAATCAGTTTTCTATAAAGAGAAGACGCTGTTTGAAATCTATACTGCGAGTGTGTGAGCTTAAAGGTTTAAATAATCTCAAGAGAAACCTCGTCACTGACACACAATTTCACAGGTTTCTGCAGAACTACAAGGTGTAGAATATTCACTGTTCAGTTTTATTGAACATCAATCAACAGTGTAATATTTCTGTTGTTTTCTATGCTGTGCTGTTTATTAGGTTAATTACAGTAAAAGTGAATTAAATCACTTTTAAGATTTCTTATTTTTAAAAATGCATTAAAATTACAGACAAGTATTTTTCAGTTCCCAGAAATCATTAGGCCTCCTCGGAAAGCCTAGAAGGCCCTGAGGTTTCCCCACAGGTAAATTAGTACTTGAGTCTCTGTGGTGGTTAGGAAAAAATGTGTTAATGTGTTATTTTCAGATATCAGCAAAAATAAAAAAGTACTTCTATTTTGGTTTCACTGATGTTTTGCTTAAGCCAGATAAAACATCAAAGCAATGTTTTCTTTCATGAAGACACAACTTTATTATAAACGTAATTTAACTGCATTAAAAAGGATCAACAGTTAGTTTACAATAAATGAATGCAAAACATACAAGAATGAGAATATTAAAACATATGGCCACACTGCATTGTGTCACCATTAGATTATGAATATTTATTTTGGTTAGTCATAAGGAAAAGATAAAGGACCAAAATATAAAACTAAACAAGCAGATTAGAATACATTAAGCATCAAAACCCATGAAAATGGAAAAATATAATAATACCAAAAACAAAACCAAAGAAAATATAAAATCAATTCAAATCCACCACACAGTATGAAAATAATTACACTATTTTACCTCATTATTTTATGGTGATATATTCAAAATATGTTTAATGTTTATATCAACACTTAGCTTTAAATGGAAAATGGACAAGACTTTTATATTGTAGAGTAAAGGTATAAAAAAAAGGGATGAAGGACCATAAAACCTTAACCCTATGCACAAGACATTTTTTCTTCTTCTAATTATTCTTATAAAACTAATTCTGACAGTCTAAATGTATTCAGGCCCTTTTCTGTCTTCACTCCTTAAAACCCAAACCAGGAGTTCCTGTAGAAGCAAATCTTGTTTTAATTTACGGATTATATCTAATCTGAGAGAGTCTCATCTCTGTTAGCGACCGAAAATACATGCACAGCCAGAGCAACACCTAATCAAAACTATTAAAAAGCTACTTTATTTTTTTAAGTTTTCTAAGTTTTTTTTTACACTGCTACCAATGTAAAAAAATAACAAAACAAAACTAAAGTGTGATAAACTGTAAATAAAATACCATGAAAGCGCCCCCTGCAGTTTCCATTACTCAAAGCTGTAGCCTTTAGAACTTTATTCCTCTAAATAAACAGCCACACATTCAACTCACCTCATTATTCAGCACTGTCACTGCAGTATTTTATTTGATGACATTTTATGAACATTAACTAAGAAGGATAAAGTTAGGACAGTATTTAGGAAATTCTGTCTATTTAAGACAATTGTGTAATAGTCTTTTCTTATCAGTCTCTAATCATTGCAACTACAATATACAAACTTATATATATAGCACTCAAGATGCTCCAGCTTCCATCACTGCTTATGTTCTGTTCTCTTCATCAGCTTTAGCTGTGAAAAACATATTGATTAACTTTTCACATCAGTCTTTCATCAGATTTTATATAGTAGTAAAAAAAAACGCTACTAACACTTTGAAGAAATACACAGGGAAACTGAGTTTTTACCTCGAGCTCTGTAGCATTTGACCCACAGCACAATGGACACCAGCAAATACGGAGCCACTGCCATTAAACTACTGAGCAGACTGAGCACTGAGACTGGAGCTCCTGAACTGGACAAACCTGATACACACAATAAAATCACTGTAATGTAGAATAGAAACTACTGTTGAACACATTCTCATTAAAATAAGTGTTATGATTTTTAGAGATTTTCTGTTGAAAACCGCAGACCTCTGACTGAGAGCCAGCTCTTTGGTGACTCTCCTTTCTCTGGGTGTTTACAGTGGTAGAGACCTTCATCTGACTTTGAGACAGTACGGATGATCATCTCTCCTGTAGTCTGGGTCTGGAGCAGTGATCCATCTTTATAGAAATCAGCTGTGAGGTTTGAGGGCTTTGTGGAGCGACATAAACAGCGGAGAGTCAGAGAATCTCCCTCAGTCACAGGATGGACAGGACTGTCCAGAATCACATCACCATCTGTAGGAGAGAGTAATGAGTGAAGTAACACCGTCTTAAGTTTACATTTGAACTAGAAATTGTACTTTAAAGTACGAGATCAGTTTTTTAGTTAAAGGTTGGTAAATTTACTAAGAATCAAAAGGAAACACTAAACTACTGTTTTGAAAAGAAACAATAAAAATAAACAACTCTGATGGGACACAATGTAACTAATTAGGTATTTAATCAAAGAGTTCATTAATAAATACATTCATATAGACCCATCACTCAGGTAATGACAACACACAAGATTATTTATACAAGTTTTAATGATTTAGTGCCTTTCTTGGCCCGACAATTGCTTTAAAATGTAAACAAAAAAGCAGCTAACAGGTAAAATATAATACAGACACACAAAAGTAAAACATTTTAAAAATAAAATAAAAACAGTTTGAGAGCTGTGGCACTGAATGATGTATAATACACAAATAAAAATGCTCCTAAATCACTTCAGTTACTGCATATTAAAGTAGTAATGAGCAGCCAGTTCATAATCAGCTATAGGTTTGTTAAGATGTAAAAAGAGCTTTATAACATCCTCCTATACTGAAGTGTTAATCTAGTATGGAAGTATTTACAGTTTTAACAATTAATTCATTTAATAGCTTTTCTAATAATTCTGTATTGGACGCCTATTATTGTTAAGAATAATGGAGACTCACTGTGCACTGTGATGTTAAGAGGATCACTTCCTCCTCCAGATTCAGACTGACACCAGTAAACTCCAGTGAGGGATGTGTAGAGGGAGCTGATGTTGCATGTAGATCCTGTAACTGATGAACAATCTGACACCTCCCCACTGTGTGTGTATCGTCTCACTCTCCATCCAGTAGAGTCACTCTGTCCCTCACAGCTCAGTGAGAGAGAGCCAGCACTAAAATGTTGAGTTCTGCTGGGACTGATGATCAGAGAGGCTGGAGGAGATGAACCTGAACATGCACACAAGATACACATGTAGCATGTTGATAAATACTAATGCTAAACAAATATACTGTTCACTAAAAGAATGGTTTTGATGAATACGACATATATATAAACAAAATGATTAATATCTGTATCTCCTCACCAGTGATCCATAGTGTCTGTGGAGTGCTGTACTGTGTCTGATAGGCTGGTTCTCCTCTCTCTGCTCTGCACACATAAACTCCTGTGTGATTTAGAGCAGCAGGACTGAGAGTGTAGGAGCCTCCAGCTTCTCTTCTGCTGTCTGACAGGAGCTCTACATGATACAGAACATTGCCATGAACGTCTCTTATTTGTTGTAAGCCTTGTCTGTAGAGAACAGCTCTGTACCAGCTGAATGTCCAGCCTGTAGAGGAGCCTGTAACCTCACAGCTTAGAGTCACTGAGTCTCCTTCAGTCAGCCAGCTCTGTGGAGACACACTCAATACTGCCTGAGCTACATCTGACAGAGAGAACATGGAGAATATAATAGACTAAATCAAGTTTATACACAGTGATAAGATCATTACATACAGTATAATTAATGAGAATATTAAAACAAATCCACAGACTCACCAGACACAGTCAGTGTAACAGCATCACTGATCTCTGAGCTCTGAGAGTCATGTTTTCTTTCTCCTCTGCAGGTGTATTTACCACCGTTAGACTCTGTAACAGAGCTGATTGTGAACTCCTGTGTTCTTCTGTTTGGGGACAAACGGTCATCTTTATACCAGCTGTAAGTCCACTCAGTGTCTCCTCCTGCCTGTGTGTCACATCTCAGAGTGACCGCCTCTCCTTTAAACACCTGTTTATCAGGCTTTATGGACACCACAGCTTTAGTGCTGTCTGTAACAAAATCACAGTTCCCAACACCATTGTTAAAATGAGAGGTGAAGTTTTGAGATTAAATGATGAATTTTGCTCATTATTTAATACACAGTACTGCGCAGTAAAGTTTGCACAGATAAGTTTGATCTGTGTCTGTTCTAAGTGGATGGATAAAGTGTTTTAGTCATACTAACTCTGTGCCTAATACAAACTACAAAGAGGCAAATCTGCTGTGTGCCACTTTGACCAAATAGCCATTTTTGATACATTTTCTGGCTGTTGCTCCTATTAAAGTTCATCATGAACAGACATTGTGGGGCCATTAAAAATTCTCCTGGGGGACCATGCCCCCAGACACCAGGCTTAGCCCCCCCATCGATAAACGTCTAGTGATGCTCCTGCTGAGGGTGTTGCATGATGTATTAAAATTTGTTTGTACTCATTGTTCTCATGAAGCCTTTAACCAAAAATAATCCACCAACTCCAGATTCCCAAATCTGCACTGATCCTCCCCAAAAAGTGCAAACTTTCTGTGATTATTTCTGTGAAAAATCTGTGATTATTAGTGCAGTTTGATAGAAAACTAGTGAGAACACTGCCATTCAAACCCTGGTGCAGGTCCTCTGAGGAGGTCTGTTTCAGTTCACTTCTAAACAAACCATAAAGCAGTGTTTAAAATACGAATGTGAAACAGACCAAACACCAAACAAACCATCACCTCCTCTCTACCTTCACTGGTACATGCAACAGATGACTTTCTGATGCTGTTTTGATACATGGACTTATTTTATCATCACTTCACAAACTCTTAAATCAGAAATTATAGAACAAATAGTTTCGTTTTTAAACTGAAGCAGAGGCTGTTTTAACCATTAAAAATACTCTGTATACACACATACACCCACACACATAAATCATAATATATATATTAATGTGTTAAGTTTTCAATGGTTTTTAAAAGCAGTAAGACACTCGTGAGCGTACATTATAGTGATGGTACTCTGCTTTGAATATTGGGAAAACTGTGGTAATGCACAGCCCCCTGTAGTAGATTTCTTTAGAACATCACAAGACATTCATAAAACCCACAAGCTCTGTTAGATCAGAGTACAACATGGTTAAGAAGGTTTGTTGGATCTTATTGCAGTTTTTTTTAACAAATGTATATCATTAAATCTTCTTTTAATTACATTTTATGGCTTGATATCAAATATGTCAGTGTAAACAGTGTGAACCAGAACTAGAACTGAACAATGTATCATTTTCTGCTTTTTTGTAATATTAATTATTTAGTCCTATCTATGCTGTTAACCCTCAGAACTACAAAATATCACTCACCAGTAACGTTTACCCAGAGTGCATCACTGTAGTGTGTGTAGTAGACTGGGTTTCCTCTGCCAGCTCTGCACCAGTACTGACCTCCATCAGAGAGACTAACTGAGCTGATGGTGTAGACGTTGGTGATGGTCTCCTTCTCAGAGTTCTGTGTGTGTTTGGACCAGTAAAACGTCCATCCAGCAGACTGAGGGAGGTTACAGTACAGAGTCACTGTGTTTCCTGTCAGTACAGCTCCGTCATGGTTTGAGGTGATTGTAGGTCTGACTTTTACTGTTGATGAAGAACAAAGTTCAGTTGAGAGAATTTAGACAATCAGCTTTATGTTATTTAGAAATGTAACTTTCACATTGGTTTAATGTTTAAGGAAACAGTACAGTTAACTCATGATGAGACACACAAGAATAAACCTCTCCAACAAGACTGCAGTCTTTCTAATGTAACAAAAATATCATCATATTTTAGAGAAGATTTAATTTATTAAGCTCATCCACACATGATACCTTCACACCTCTGTTTCAGTCATCATTACAGAGGAAACAGAGTGGAGATCAAAAGAAAAGTGGAAGCAGTAAATTAATCAGATTAATTAGACCAAGAAATGGTGGAAAGGTGTAACTGAGGAACATATAATGCCTGACAATCACTTATGTGTCCTAATATCTGGATGTTGGTGTCGTTTTTGTATCATTCCTGAAGCTGAAAAGGTTTTGGCTTAAACTCTGTGGGAGACTCACTCACAGCTCAGTGTGAAATCTATTAACAGACAGAATTATTCTGGCTCTTAGTTCAGATAATCTAGATTACTGTATTTGCTAAAAATCATTTAAATATGATGTCTGAAGGACTGTTCAGTGCTCACATTTATCATTAAAACATTGTGTGTAAAGATAAATATTAATGCACTCAAACAGGCCATTATTTGTATTGTTTCTTTAAAGTTCCCTGAAAGATCTCCTGTAGAAGTTAACTGCCGACCTACTGAAAGGTCTAGTCTGTTACAAGGCAGCCTGAGCTTAAAGTTTGATGGACGTAGAAACAAAAACAAAGGGAGATGAGACTTTTGCAGTTGGTTAATTAGTGCAGACCATGAGATCTTTTATATATGATTTTCAAAATGATCTGTAATTGTCAGGTAAAAAGCTAGAAAACTCAGGAACGTGTGGACGTTTCTGCTTATTTCCAGTGCAGAAAAATGACCAACTTGTAGGAACTTCATGGCTTTTTTATGGTTTTGACTGGAAATGAAATAATGAAGGGTGGTCTCTGACTTTGGCACAGCACTGTACATGAACTCATTAAGGCATAGTTGCAAAGCACTTCTGTACTTTAAACTCTTAATGATAGAAATAAAGTGAGAAAGACACCACACTCACCTGATACAGTCAGTGTAACAGCTTCACTGGTGTGTGTGTATATTCGGTCTGTTGACTGTGTTCCCTTACAGGTATAAACACCTGCATGAGACTGATCAACATTAGAGATTTCATATTTCTTCCTTTTAGCATCTCTGAGAAGATTATTATTCTTATACCATTCATAATTCCAGTCATCTCCACTTTCTATTTCACATGTCAGAGTGACTCTCTCTCTGATGAACACATGATCAGCTGGCTGGACTTTCACTGTAGCTTTTGGTCTCTCTGTTCAAAGATGTAAAGTTTATTTAATGATACTCCTAACCTTTATATGTTACCATATTCTGGACTTTTTTCAACCCTATTTGCAACTACCTTTTCACTGTCAGAGAGGCTCTCCTTTCAGTCAAACACTGTGGGCGTGGCCCTCAGAACGACCTTTTTAGTGCTGGTGTGTTTTAAGAGGAAATGACAAAAAATCCTAAATGTTGGCAGCACTGACGCAGAGCTAGATGCTTGTTTAGAATATGGAGGTAACAATAGCAGTTAATGCTACTGACATTTCAACATTCACCAACCAGAACAAGGATAAATCTGTCAAAAGTTATTTCCTGTTGTTTTGTGTGGAAGTGATTCTGGATTGACTAGGAGAACTTATGGCTGTCACAGGCACCAATATCAGCGACACTGTGATCAGCATCGGTCTGAGGCTCTGAGGACTGACAGAGGAACACTGGAGAAACACTGTCCTTAACATTTTAGTGCTTTCTTTAACTCACTCATTACAAACAGTCAGAGGTTGTTAACAAGCTGGAGCCACATGACCACTAAGAATGTAACTGCAACTAGAGGTGCAGATATATTTTAATTTGGCAGACCTGGAGCGCAAAAATGCTGAAATCCAATTGCAAATGGTTAATAGTTATTAACATGTCAATCTTACCGTTAAGACAATGGAAATTAAATGTCAAAAGAACTTTGCTTTTCCATATTCATATTAAAGGCATTGGACACAGAAACGTAAACAGAAATACACATTTTGCATTTAATTTATGTCTTAAATGATGCACACTCACAGGCAAAATGCAGTTAATACAGTTAATGCAGTAAATACACAATTAAATTGCATTTGCTTTTGAATTTGAAAAAAGAGTGGAATTTTCTAACACATTCAACTTTTAATGATAGAAATAAAGTGAGAAAGTCCCCACACTCACCTGATACAGTCAGTGTAACAGCTTCACTGGTGTGTGTGTATATTCGGCCTGTTGACTGTGTTCCCTTACAGGTATAAACACCTGCATGAGTCTGATCAACATTAGAGAGTTCATATTTCTTCCTTTGAGCATCTCTGAGAAGATTATTATTCTTATACCATTCATAATTCCAGTCATCTCCACTTTCTATTTCACATGTCAGAGTGACTCTCTCTCTGATGAACACATGATCAGCTGGCTGGACTTTCACTGTAGGTTTTGGTCTCTCTGTTTAAAAAAGATAAATATGTTGGAATATAATCTCTCTGACAGTATTCAAAAACATTCACTCTGTTAGTGAAAGGACAGAATTTAATTCCAGATGTATTTCCAAATCGATCACTACTACTGTGGGCAAACTCTAAGAAGCGATTTACACAAAAGCCAACTATTGTCTTCACCTGATGTTATCAGTATTATGAGAAGAGCTACATGAACTCATTGAGATTTAAGATACTGTGAGCTGGATGTACTGAGTCTTTTGTGTTGAATTCAGAAGTAATAAGGATTTATTCTGCCTGCATGTTATTTATTAAACTGGTAAATTGTGCATACTTTGCACAATGCAAGATTTACAGGTATGACTGTGTGTGTGTGTGTGTGTGTGTGTGTGTGTGTGTGTATGAGTGACTGATTATTTTATTTTATTTTATTTACTACATGTAGATGTTTGTCTGATACTGTGCACTGTGAGCTCCTGTAACCAAAACCAGATTCCTTGTATGTATAAGCATACCTGGCCAATAAAGCTTAATTCTGAATCTGAATCAAATAAGCAGTTTCTGGGAAGCACATATCTGAAAACACAGGATGTGCTTCTCTCCATCATGCATATGCACTTGAGGGAGAATTTGGCAAAACGTTGAAAAATTATGTAAAACTGGAAGTATAACTGATTACAATTTTTTTGGGAAAATTGTGGAAATAATGATGTTTGTACATGTGAACTTCAGTGATTTAGAGATGTAGAAAAAATACTGGCTTGTAGTCTTGGTGGTCATTTTGACAGGAAATGAAGTAAATGAGTGGTCTCTGAAGAGTTTTGCACAGTGCTATACATGAATTAATGGAGACTTTTCATATTATGTGTTTTTTAAAGATATATTTTCCAATGTGTATAAGACAGGAAGATGCTTTTATAGTCATAAAGAACCTGTACACTTCAAACTCTCAATGGTAGAAATAAAGTGAGAAAGACGCCACACTCACCTGATACAGTCAGTGTAACAGCTTCACTGGTGTGTGTGTATAGTCGGCCTGTTGACTGTGTTCCCTTACAGGTATAAACTCCTGCATGAGACTGATCAACATTAGAGATTTCATATTTCTTCCTTTGAGCATCTTTGAGAAGATTATTATTCTTATACCATTCATAATTCCAGTAATCTCCACTTTCTATTTCACATGTCAGAGTGACTCTTTCTCTGATGAACACATGATCAGCTGACTGGACTTTCACTGTAGCTTTTGGTCTCTCTGTTCAAAGATGATAAATACTTTTGAACCTTATACACTCTCTCTGAACATGCATGACAGAATTCAACAACATTCACTCTCTATTAGTTTTAAGACAGAATTTTAGAACTTCTAGAAGTGTTTTTTAGTTGATGACAATGACTGTGGATAAAGTCTAACAAACTTTTTACACAAAAACCAACTATTACCATCAGCTGGTTGTCAGTGTTTAGGAGATGAGCTACATTATCTCACTGAGATTTAAGATACTGTGGGCTGTATTTAGTGTGTCTTTTGTGCTGAATTCAGAAGTAATTAGGATTCATTCTGCCTGTGTGTTATTCATTAAACTGGTGAATGAGATCAAACAAGCAGTTTCTGTGAAGCGCACATCTGAAAACACAGGATGTGTTTCTCTCCATCATGCATATGCACTTGAGGGAGAATACGGCAAAACGTAGGAAGATTGTGTAAACAAAGGAAGTGCAACTGATGACAAGATATATTTTTGGAAAACAGTGGAAATAACTGTTTGCACGAGTGAGCAACAGTGATTTGAAGATGTAGAAAAATGATTGGTTTGTAGGCCTTCCTCATGGCCATTTTGACTGGATATTAAATCAATGAGGGGTCTCTGATGACTTGTACAGTGCTGTACCTGAACGCATGGAGACTTCTGATATTCTGTGGTTTTTAAAGAGAAACTATCTGATGTGTTTAAGACAGGATGATGCTTTTATAGTAGTAATGAACATCTACACTTTTAACTCTTAATGACAGAAATAAAGTGAGAAAGACGCCACACTCACCTGATACAGTCAGTGTAACAGCTTCACTGGTGTGTGTGTATATTCGGCCTGTTGACTGTGTTCCCTTACAGGTATAAACACCTGCATGAGACTGATCAACATTAGAGATTTCATATTTCTTCCTTTTAGCATCTTTGAGAAGATTATTATTCTTATACCATTCATAATTCCAGTCATCTCCACTTTCTCTTTCACATGTCAGAGTGACTCTCTCTCTGATGAACACATGATCAGCTGGCTGGACTTTCACTGTAGCTTTTGGTCTCTCTGTTCAAAGATGTAAGTTTATTTAATGATACTCCTAACCTTTATATGTTACCATATTCTGGACTTTTTTCAACCCTATTTGCAACTACCTTTTCACTGTCAGAGAGGCTCTCCTTTCAGTCAAACACTGTGGGCGTGGCCCTCAGAACGACCTTTTTAGTGCTGGTGTGTTTTAAGAGGAAATGACAAAAAATCCTAAATGTTGGCAGCACTGACACAGAGCTAGATGCTTGTTTAGAATATGGAGGTAACAATAGCAGTTAATGCTACTGACATTTCAACATTCACCAACCAGAACAAGGATAAATCTGTCAAAAGTTATTTCCTGTTGTTTTGTGTGGAAGTGATTCTGGATTGACTAGGAGAACTTATGGCTGTCACAGGCACCAATATCAGCGACACTGTGATCAGCATCGGTCTGAGGCTCTGAGGACTGACAGAGGAACACTGGAGAAACACTGTCCTTAACATTTTAGTGCTTTCTTTAACTCACTCATTACAAACAGTCAGAGGTTGTTAACAAGCTGGAGCCACATGACCACTAAGAATGTAACTGCAACTAGAGGTGCAGATATATTTTAATTTGGCAGACCTGGAGCGCAAAAATGCTGAAATCCAATTGCAAATGGTTAATAGTTATTAACATGTCAATCTTACCGTTAAGACAATGGAAATTAAACGTCAAAAGACTTTGCTTTTCCATATTCATATTAAAGGCATTGGACACAGAAACGTAAACAGAAATACACATTTTGCATTTAATTTATGTCTTAAATGATGCACACTCACAGGCAAAATGCAGTTAATACAGTTAATGCAGTAAATACACAATTAAATTGCATTTGCTTTTGAATTTGAAAAAAAGAGTGGAATTTTCTAACACATTCAACTTTTAATGATAGAAATAAAGTGAGAAAGTCCCCACACTCACCTGATACAGTCAGTGTAACAGCTTCACTGGTGTGTGTGTATATTCGGCCTGTTGACTGTGTTCCCTTACAGGTATAAACACCTGCATGAGTCTGATCAACATTAGAGATTTCATATTTCTTCCTTTGAGCATCTCTGAGAAGATTATTATTCTTATACCATTCATAATTCCAGTAATCTCCACTTTCTATTTCACATGTCAGAGTGACTCTCTCTCTGATGAACACATGATCAGCTGGCTGGACTTTCACTGTAGCTTTTGGTCTCTCTGTTTAAAAAAGATAAATATGTTGGAATATAATCTCTCTGACAGTATTCAAAAACATTCACTTTCTGTTAGTTAAAGGACAGAATTTAATGTATTTCCAAATCGATCACTACTACTGTGGGCAAACTCCAAGAAGCCATTTACACAAAAGCCAACTATTGTCTTCACCTGATGTTATCAGTATTATTGAGAGGAGCTACATGAACTCATTGAGATTTAAGATACTGTGAGCTGGATGTACTGAGTCTTTTGTGCTGAATTCAGAAGTAATAAGGATTCATTCTGCCTGCATGTTATTTATTAAACTGGTAAATTGTGCATACTTTGCACAATGCAAGATTTACAGGTATGACTGTGTGTGTGTGTGTGTGTGTGTGTGTGTGTATGAGTGACTGATTATTTTATTTTATTTACTACATGTAGATGTTTGTCTGATACTGTGCACTGTGAGCTCCTGTAACCAAAACCAGATTCCTTGTATGTATAAGCATACCTGGCCAATAAAGCTTAATTCTGAATCTGAATCAAATAAGCAGTTTCTGGGAAGCACATATCTGAAAACACAGGATGTGCTTCTCTCCGTCATGCATATGCACTTGAGGGAGAATTTGGCAAAACGTTGAAAATTATGTAAAACTGGAAGTATAACTGATTACAATTTTTTGGGAAAATTGTGGAAATAATGATGTTTGTACATGTGAACTTCAGTGATTTAGAGATGTAGAAAAATACTGGATTGTAGGCCATCTTGGTTGTCATTTTGACAGGAAATGCAGTAAATGAGTGGTCTCTGAAGAGTTTTGCACAGTGCTATACATGAATTAATGGAGACTTTTCATATTATGTGTTTTTTAAAGATAAATTTTCCAATGTGTATAAGACAGGAGATGCTTTTATAGTCATAAAGAACCTGTACACTTCAAACTCTCAATGGTAGAAATAAAGTGAGAAAGACGCCACACTCACCTGATACAGTCAGTGTAACAGCTTCACTGGTGTGTGTGTATAGTCGGCCTGTTGACTGTGTTCCCTTACAGGTATAAACTCCTGCATGCGACTGATCAACATTAGAGATTTCATATTTCTTCCTTTGAGCATCTTTGAGAAGATTATTATTCTTATACCATTCATAATTCCAGTAATCTCCACTTTCTATTTCACATGTCAGAGTGACTCTTTCTCTGATGAACACATGATCAGCTGGCTGGACTTTCACTGTAGCTTTTGGTCTCTCTGTTCAAAGATGATAAATACTTTTAAAACTTATACACTCTCTCTGAACATGCATGACAGTATTCAACAACATTCACTCTCTATTAGTTTATAGACAGAATTTTAGAACTTCTAGAAGTGTTTTTTAGTTGATGACAATGACTGTGGATAAAGTCTAACAAACTTTTTACACAAAAACCAACTATTACCATCAGCTGGTTGTCAGTGTTTAGGAGATGAGCTACATTATCTCACTGAGATTTAAGATACTGTGGGCTGTATTTAGTGTGTCTTTTGTTGCTGAATTCAGAAGTAAGTAGGTTTCATTCTGCCTGTTTGTTACTCATTAAACTGGTGAACGAGATCAAACAAGCAGTTTCTGTGAAGCGCACATGTGAAAACACAGGATGTGTTTCTCTCCATCATGCATATGTACTTGAGGGAGAATACGGCAAAACGTAGGAAGGATGTGTAAAACTGGAAGTACAACTGATCACAAGATTTTTTTTGGAAAACGGTGGAAATAACTGTTTTGCACGAGTGAGCAACAGTGATTTGAAGATGTAGAAAAATGATTGGTTTGTAGGCCTTCCTCATGGCCATTTTGACTGGATATTAAATCAATGAGGGGTCTCTGATGACTTGTACAGTGCTGTACCTGAACACATGGAGACTTCTGATATTCTGTGGTTTTTAAAGAGAAACTTTCTGATGTGTTTAAGACAGGATGATGTTTTTACAGTCATAATGAACATCTACACTTTTAACTCTCAATGACAGAAATAAAGTGAGAAAGACGCCACACTAACCTGATACAGTGAGTGTAACAGCTTCACTGGTG
>NW_023495118.1:0-527 GCF_904425465.1 Colossoma macropomum | reverse complement strand
TTACAGTGTGTTTAATCTTGTAATTCATGTGTGTAATGGTTACATAAATTAACAAGATTGCAAACAACACAGTTGATCTTATTTAATTATTGAGTTTAATTACATGAATAAAAAAATCAAGTAATCATTATTACAGGCTATTGTTTACCAGATTGTTTATCAGAAACACTTCTGAAAATAATTGTCTCCCAGTTCGTCGCTGCTTCCACAAATGTAAGTTAAAACTCAAAGAAGAAACTGTACATAAACAGGATCCAGAAATGCTGCCACCATTCTCTGGGCCCAAGCTCATTTATGGCGACTGAGGGAGAAGTGGAAGAAGCGTCAAAATATGAACAATTAAATATTGATTGGAGGAATTCCCCAAATAAAACGATTTATAAAATCATACAGGACAGTGATTATGGAGAAATGTTCAATTACAAGCATTTAACAGACACTGAAGGGCAAGTTTGTGTAAAACAAACATTTTATCAAAACATCTCTCTGAGAATGTATGAGATGTGATGTGGCTGTGACGTTGGCAG
>NW_023495117.1:0-519 GCF_904425465.1 Colossoma macropomum | reverse complement strand
GAGCAAATTGGAAGTCTGCATGTACTCAGTTATATATTGTCCTGAAGTACTTTAGAAGGCAAGAAGGCCTGTATTGGCCACCAGCTTCAGCCAGTGGATACAGACCTATGAGAACTCTTGGTCTGGTCTCATGCCTGAAACTAAGCAATGTGGGGCTTGATCAGGGCTTGTATTGTAAACTAACTCACATTAGAATTTGAATTCAGGTATTGAAATTGACCTTTACTTTGAAATAAGAAATACTTGGGGTGAAGATGAAGAGTTTTTAAAAAGATAGCCTCTATTGATACCTAATACAGTGATGGGATCATTTAAATGGCCCAAACTGGATGCCTGTTGCAAGCAGTTCCCTATGGGGCTGTGATCTCTTAGTGTTGACTTGTATGCTAAGCTAAGCAAGGCTGGTCTAGGTTAGTCACTGGATGGGAGACCATGCTGCCTTGCCAGGAGTTTCAAAGTTTTCAACACCTTTTACTTTGAAATAAAACTTGGATACGTTGAAAAGAAGTTCATACTGTG
>NW_023495116.1:0-779 GCF_904425465.1 Colossoma macropomum | reverse complement strand
TGGTCGACGTAGGCTGCTGAACGCAGAAGGTGCAGGTGTCTTAGTGATTCTGGTCCCTCTGCAGTCTGTAATCCAGGACGAATGGTCTCATCGTGAAGTCCAGGTCTTTCTGCTGTCTGAAATCCTGAATCCAGGAAGGACGCTTCACCGGATCCCTGCACAGAAAACAGTGGAAAAGAAAAAAGAAAAATATTCCTAGCATGGTTTAATAAAATCTGGGGGTTTGTAATATTTAAAACCTAAAAAGACAAAATAAGGTGAAATAGACTTCTATTGTGGAGATGAGTGGACGTGATGTTCGACCTCAGCGCTCCCACTGGTCAACATTTAGGGGCTCTGGTTACAGACGACAGCGCCTGCACCTGAAAACAAAACACACCTCACTGAACAAACAAGTGAAATTCTCAATAATTAAATCTAAAGGATGTACAAAACAGTCTAACGAATCCTGTAGCCGATTCAAATCCTGGCGGTGGTCGACGTAGGCTGCTGAACGCAGAAGGTGCAGGTGTCTTAGTGAAGTTCTGGTCTCTCTGCAGTCTGTAATCCAGGAGGAATGGTGTCTTCATGAAGTCCAGGTCCTTCTGCTGTCTGAAATCCTGAATCCAGGAAGGACGCTTCACCGTGATCCCTGCACAGAAAACAGTGGAAAGGACAAAGAATGGGAGGAAATAAAATATTCCTAGCATGGTTTTAATAAAATCTGGGGGTTTGTAATATTAAACCTAAAAAGACAAAATAAGGAGGATATAGACTTCCATGTGGTGATGAGTGGATGT
>NW_023495115.1:0-119207 GCF_904425465.1 Colossoma macropomum | reverse complement strand
AATAATAATGAGATGAAAGCCCACCTGCCGCTATCCGCCGCATGTAAGCGCCTAATTTGTGATTGTGATGCGTTCGATTGTGCTGGAATGAAGTTCGAAGTGAAATAAAGCCAAATTAAAGACGTTACCACGACATAGATGAATAATAATGAGAAGAAAGTCCACCTGCCGCTATCCGCCGCATGTAAGCGCCTAATTTGTGATTGCGACGCGTTCGATTGTGCTGGAATGAAGATCGAACTGAAATAAAGCCAAATTGAAGACGTTACCACGACATAGATGAATAATAATGAGATGAAAGCGCCTAATTTGTCATTGTGATGCGTTCGATTGTGCTGGAAAGAAGTTCGAAGTGAAATAAAGCCAAATTAAAGACGTTACCACGAAATACATGAATAATAATGAGATGAAAGTCCACCCACCGCTATCCGCCGCATGTAAGCGCCTAATTTGTGATTGTTATGCCTTCGATTGTGCTGGAATGAAGTTCGAAGTGAAATAAAGCCAAATTAAAGACGTTACCACGACATAGGTGAATAATAATGAGATCAAAGCCCACCTGCCGCTATCCGCCGCATGGAAGCGCCTAATTTGTGATTGTGATGCGTTCGATTGTGCTGGAATGAAGATCGAACTGAAAGAAAGCCAAATTAAAGACGCTACCACAAAATACATGAATAATAATGAGATCAAAGCGCCTAATTTGTCAAAGTGATGCGTTTGATTGTGCTGGAATGACGTTCGAATTGAAATAAAGCGAAATTAAAGACGCTACCACGACATAGATGAATAATAATGAGATGAAAGCCCACCTGCCGCTATCCGCCGCATCTGCGCGCCTAATTTGTGATTGTGATGCGTTCGATTGTGCTGGAATGAAGTTCTAACGGAAATAAAGCCAATTAAAGACGTTACCACGACATAGGTGAATAATAATGAGATGAAAGTCCACCTGCCGCTATCCGCCGCATCTGCGCGCCTAATTTGTGATTGTGATGCGTTCGACTGCGGTGGAAAGAAGTTCGACCTGAAATAAAGCCAAATTAAAGACGTTACCACGACATAGATGATAATAATGAGATGAAAGCCCACCTGCCGCTATCCGCCGCATGTAAGCGCCTAATTTGTCATTGTGATGCGTTCGATTGTGCTGGAATGAAGTTCGAAGTGAAATAAAGCCAAATTAAAGACGTTACCAAGACATAGATGAATAATAATGAGATGAAAGTCCACCTGCCGCTATCCGCCGCATACACGCGCCTAATATGTGATTGCGACGCGTTCGATTGTGTTGGAAAGAAGTTCGAACTGACATAAAGCCAAATTAAAGACGTTACCAGGAAATACATGAATAATAATGAGATCAAAGCCCACCTGCCGCTATCCGCCGCATGTAAGCGCCTAATTTGTGATTGTGACGCGTTTGATTGCGGTGGAAAGAAGTTCGAAGTGAAAGAAAGCCAAATTAAAGACGTTACCACGACATAGATGAATAGTAAGCGCCTAATTTGTGATTGTGACGCGTTCGATTGTGCTGGAAAGAAGTTCAAACTGAAATAAAGCCAAATTAAAGACGTTACCACGAAATACATGAATAATAATGAGATGAAAGTCCACCTGCCGCTATCCGCCGAATCTGCCCGCCTAATTTGTGATTGTGATGCCGTCGATTGTGCTGGAATGAAGTTCTAACGGAATAAAGCCAAATTAAAGACGTTACCACGACATAGGTGAATAATAATGAGATGAAAGTCCACCCGCCGCTATCCGCCGCATCTGCGCGCCTAATTTGTGATTGTGATGCGTTCGATTGCGGTGGAAAGAAGTTCGACCTGAAATAAAGCCAAATGAAAAACGTTACCACGAAATACATGAATAATAATGAGATGAAAGCCCACCCGCCGCTATCCGCCGCATGTAAGCGCCTAATTGTGATTGTGATGCGTTCGATTGTGGTGGAATGAAGTTCGAAGTGAAATAAAGCCAAATTAAAGACGTTACCACGACATAGATGAATAATAATGAGTTGAAAGTCCACTCGGCGCTATCCGCCGCATGTAAGCGCCTAATTTGTGATTGTTATGCGTTCGATTGTGGTGGAAAGAAGTTCGAACTGACATAAACCCAAATTAAAGACGTTACCACGGCATAGATGAATAATAATGAGATGAAAGCCCACCTGCCGCTATCCGCCGCATCTCCGCGCCTAATTTGTGATTGCGACGCGTTCGATTGTGCTGGAATGAAGATCGAACTGAAATAAAGCCAAATTGAAGACGTTACCACGACATAGATGAATAATAATGAGATGAAAGCGCCTAATTTGTCATTGTGATGCGTTCGATTGTGCTGGAAAGAAGTTCGAAGTGAAATAAAGCCAAATTAAAGACGTTACCACGAAATACATGAATAATAATGAGATGAAAGTCCACCCACCGCTTTCCGCCGCATGTAAGCGCCTAATTTGTGATTGTTATGCCTTCGATTGTGCTGGAATGAAGTTCGAAGTGAAATAAAGCCAAATTAAAGACGTTACCACGACATAGGTGAATAATAATGAGATCAAAGCCCACCTGCCGCTCTCCGCCGCATGTAAGCGCCTAATTTGTGATTGTGATTCGTTCAATTGTGCTGGAATGAAGATCGAACTGAAAGAAAGCCAAATTAAAAACGTTACCACGACATAGATGAATAATAATGAGATCAAAGCGCCCAATTTGTCATTGTGATGCGTTCGATTGTGCTGGAATGACGTTCGAACTGAAATAAAGCGAAATTAAAGACGTTACCACGACATAGGTGAATAATAATGAGATGAAAGCCCACCTGCCGCTATCCGCCGCATCTGCGCGCCTAATTTGTGATTGTGATGCGTTCGATTGTGCTGGAATGAAGTTCGAAGTGAAATAAAGCCAAATTAAAGACGTTACCACGACATAGATGAATAATAATGAGTTGAAAGTCCACTCGGCGCTATCCGCCGCATGTAAGCGCCTAATTTGTGATTGTTATGCGTTCGATTGCGGTGGAAAGAAGTTCGAACTGACATAAACCCAAATTAAAGACGTTACCACGGCATAGATGAATAATAATGAGATGAAAGCCCACCTGCCGCTATCCGCCGCATGTAAGCGCCTAATTTGTGATTGTGATGCGTTCGATTGTGCTGGAATGAAGTTCGAACTGAAATAAAGCCAAATTAAAGACGTTACCACGACATAGATGAATAATAATGAGAAGAAAGTCCACCTGCCGCTATCCGCCGCATCTCCGCGCCTAATTTGTGATTGCGACGCGTTCGATTGTGCTGGAATGAAGATCGAACTGAAATAAAGCCAAATTGAAGACGTTACCACGACATAGATGAATAATAATGAGATGAAAGCGCCTAATTTGTCATTGTGATGCGTTCGATTGTGCTGGAAAGAAGTTCGAAGTGAAATAAAGCCAAATTAAAGACGTTACCACGAAATACATGAATAATAATGAGATGAAAGTCCACCCACCGCTATCCGCCGCATGTAAGCGCCTAATTTGTGATTGTTATGCCTTCGATTGTGCTGGAATGAAGTTCGAAGTGAAATAAAGCCAAATTAAAGACGTTACCACGACATAGGTGAATAATAATGAGATCAAAGCCCACCTGCCGCTATCCGCCGCATGGAAGCGCCTAATTTGTGATTGTGATGCGTTCGATTGTGCTGGAATGAAGATCGAACTGAAAGAAAGCCAAATTAAAGACGCTACCACGACATAGATGAATAATAATGAGATCAAAGCGCCTAATTTGTCAAAGTGATGCGTTTGATTGTGCTGGAATGACGTTCGAATTGAAATAAAGCGAAATTAAAGACGCTACCACGACATAGATGAATAATAATGAGATGAAAGCCCACCTGCCGCTATCCGCCGCATCTGCGCGCCTAATTTGTGATTGTGATGCGTTCGATTGTGCTGGAATGAAGTTCTAACGGAAATAAAGCCAAATTAAAGACGTTACCACGACATAGGTGAATAATAATGAGATGAAAGTCCACCTGCCGCTATCCGCCGCATCTGCGCGCCTAATTTGTGATTGTGATGCGTTCGACTGCGGTGGAAAGAAGTTCGACCTGAAATAAAGCCAAATTAAAGACGTTACCACGACATAGATGAATAATAATGAGATGAAAGCCCACCTGCCGCTATCCGCCGCATGTAAGCGCCTAATTTGTCATTGTGATGCGTTCGATTGTGCTGGAATGAAGTTCGAAGTGAAATAAAGCCAAATTAAAGACGTTACCAAGACATAGATGAATAATAATGAGATGAAAGTCCACCTGCCGCTATCCGCCGCATACACGCGCCTAATATGTGATTGCGACGCGTTCGATTGTGTTGGAAAGAAGTTCGAACTGACATAAAGCCAAATTAAAGACGTTACCAGGAAATACATGAATAATAATGAGATCAAAGCCCACCTGCCGCTATCCGCCGCATGTAAGCGCCTAATTTGTGATTGTGACGCGTTCGATTGCGGTGGAAAGAAGTTCGAAGTGAAAGAAAGCCAAATTAAAGACGTTACCACGACATAGATGAATAGTAAGCGCCTAATTTGTGATTGTGACGCGTTCGATTGTGCTGGAAAGAAGTTCAAACTGAAATAAAGCCAAATTAAAGACGTTACCACGAAATACATGAATAATAATGAGATGAAAGTCCACCTGCCGCTATCCGCCGAATCTGCCCGCCTAATTTGTGATTGTGATGCCGTCGATTGTGCTGGAATGAAGTTCTAACGGAAATAAAGCCAAATTAAAGACGTTACCACGACATAGGTGAATAATAATGAGATGAAAGTCCACCCGCCGCTATCCGCCGCATCTGCGCGCCTAATTTGTGATTGTGATGCGTTCGATTGCGGTGGAAAGAAGTTCGACCTGAAATAAAGCCAAATGAAAAACGTTACCACGAAATACATGAATAATAATGAGATGAAAGCCCACCCGCCGCTATCCGCCGCATGTAAGCGCCTAATTGTGATTGTGATGCGTTCGATTGTGGTGGAATGAAGTTCGAACTGACATAAACCCAAATTAAAGACGTTACCACGGCATAGATGAATAATAATGAGATGAAAGCCCACCTGCCGCTATCCGCCGCATCTCCGCGCCTAATTTGTGATTGCGACGCGTTCGATTGTGCTGGAATGAAGATCGAACTGAAATAAAGCCAAATTGAAGACGTTACCACGACATAGATAAATAATAATGAGATGAAAGCGCCTAATTTGTCATTGTGATGCGTTCGATTGTGCTGGAAAGAAGTTCGAAGTGAAATAAAGCCAAATTAAAGACGTTACCACGAAATACATGAATAATAATGAGATGAAAGTCCACCCACCGCTTTCCGCCGCATGTAAGCGCCTAATTTGTGATTGTTATGCCTTCGATTGTGCTGGAATGAAGTTCGAAGTGAAATAAAGCCAAATTAAAGACGTTACCACGACATAGGTGAATAATAATGAGATCAAAGCCCACCTGCCGCTATCCGCCGCATGGAAGCGCCTAATTTGTGATTGTGATGCGTTCGATTGTGCTGGAATGAAGATCGAACGGAAAGAAAGCCAATTAAAGACGTTACCACGACATAGATGAATAATAATGAGATCAAAGCGCCTAATTTGTCAAAGTGATGCGTTTGTTTGTGCTGGAATGACGTTCGAATTGAAATAAAGCGAAATTAAAGACGTTACCACGACATAGATGAATAATAATGAGATGAAAGCCCACCTGCCGCTATCCGCCGCATCTGCGCGCTTAATTTGTGATTGTGATGCGTTCGATTGTGTTGGAAAGAAGTTCGAACTGAAATGAAGCCAAATTAAAGACATTACCACGACATAGATGAATAGTAAGCGCCTAATTTGTGATTGTGATGCGTTCGATTGTGCTGGAATGAAGTTCGAACTGAAAGAAAGCCAAATTAAAAACGTTACCACGACATAGATGAATAATAATGAGATGAAAGCCCACCCGCCGCTATCCGCCGCATATAAGCGCCTAATTTGTGATTGTGATGCATTCGATTGCGGTGGAAAGAAGTTCGAAGTGAAATAAAGCCAAATTAAAGACGTTACCACGTCATAGATGAATAATAATGAGATGAAAGCCCACCTGCCGCTATCCGCCGCATGTAAGCACCTAATTTTTGATTGTGATGCGTTCGCTTGCGGTGGAATGAAGTTCGAACTGACATAAAGCCAAATTAAAGACGTTACCAGGAAATACATGAATAATAATGAGATCAAAGCCCACCTGCCGCTATCCGCTGCATGTAAGCGCCTAATTTGTGATTGTGACGCGTTCGATTGCGGTGGAAAGAAGTTCGAAGTGAAAGAAAGCCAAATTAAAGACGTTACCACGACATAGATGAATAATAATGAGATGAAAGTCCACCCGCCGCAATCCGCCGCATGTAAGCGCCTAATTTGTGATTGTGACGCGTTCGATTGCGGTGGAAAGAAGTTCGAAGTGAAAGAAAGCCAAATTAAAGACGTTACCAGGAAATACATGAATAATAATGAGATCAAAGCCCACCTGCCGCTATCCGCCGCATGTAAGCGCCTAATTTGTGATTGTTATGCGTTCGATTGTGTTGGAAAGAAGTTCGAGATGACATAAAGCCAAATTAAAGACGTTACCACGAAATACATGAATAATAATGAGATGAAAGTCCACCCGCCGCTATCCGCCGCATGTAAGCGCCTAATTTGTGATTGTTATGCCTTCGATTGTGCTGGAATGAAGTTCGAAGTGAAATAAAGCCAAATTAAAGACGTTACCACGACATAGGTGAATAATATGAGATCAAAGCCCACCTGCCGCTATCCGCCGCATGGAAGCGCCTAATTTGTGATTGTGATGCGTTCGATTGTGCTGGAATGAAGATCGAAGTGAAATAAAGCCAAATTAAAGACGTTACCACGACATAGATGAATAATAATGAGATCAAAGCGCCTAATTTGTCAAAGTGATGCGTTTGATTGTGCTGGAATGACGTTCGAATTGAAATAAAGCGAAATTAAAGACGATACCACGACATAGATGAATAATAATGAGATGAAAGCCCACCTGCCGCTATCCGCCGCATCTGCGCGCCTAATTTGTGATTGTGATGCGTTCGATTGTGCTGGAATGAAGTTCTAACGGAAATAAAGCCAAATTAAAGACGTTACCACGACATAGGTGAATAATAATGAGATGAAAGTCCACCTGCCGCTATCCGCCGCATCTGCGCGCCTAATTTGTGATTGTGATGCGTTCGACTGCGTGGAAAGAAGTTCGACCTGAAATAAAGCCAAATTAAAGACGTTACCACGACATAGACGAATAATAATGAGATGAAAGCCCACCTGCCGCTATCCGCCGCATGTAAGCGCCTAATTTGTCATTGTGATGCGTTCGATTGTGCTGGAATGAAGTTCGAAGTGAAATAAAGCCAAATTAAAGACGTTACCAAGACATAGATGAATAATAATGAGATGAAAGTCCACCTGCCGCTATCCGCCGCATACACGCGCCTAATATGTGATTGCGACGCGTTCGATTGTGTTGGAAAGAAGTTCGAACTGAAATGAAGCCAAATTAAAGACGTTACCACGACATAGATGAATAGTAAGCGCCTAATTTGTGATTGTGATGCGTTCGATTGTGCTGGAATGAAGTTCGAACTGAAAGAAAGCCAAATTAAAAACGTTACCACGACATAGATGAATAATAATGAGATGAAAGCCCACCCGCCGCTATCCGCCGCATATAACCGCCTAATTTGTGATTGTGATGCATTCGATTGCGGTGGAAAGAAGTTCGAAGTGAAATAAAGCCAAATTAAAGACTTACCACGTCATAGATGAATAATAATGAGATGAAAGCCCACCTGCCGCTATCCGCCGCATGTAAGCACCTAATTTTTGATTGTGATGCGTTCGCTTGCGGTGGAATGAAGTTCGAACTGACATAAAGCCAAATTAAAGACGTTACCAGGAAATACATGAATAATAATGAGATCAAAGCCCACCTGCCGCTATCCGCCGCATGTAAGCGCCTAATTTGTGATTGTGACGCGTTCGATTGCGGTGGAAAGAAGTTCGACCTGAAATAAAGCCAAATTAAAGACGTTACCACGACATAGATGAATAATAATGAGATGAAAGCCCACCTGCCGCTATCCGCCGCATGTAAGCGCCTAATTTGTCATTGTGATGCGTTCGATTGTGCTGGAATGAAGTTCGAAGTGAAATAAAGCCAAATTAAAGACGTTACCAAGACATAGATGAATAATAATGAGATGAAAGTCCACCTGCCGCTATCCGCCGCATACACGCGCCTAATATGTGATTGCGACGCGTTCGATTGTGTTGGAAAGAAGTTCGAACTGACATAAAGCCAAATTAAAGACGTTACCAGGAAATACATGAATAATAATGAGATCAAAGCCCACCTGCCGCTATCCGCCGCATGTAAGCGCCTAATTGTGATTGTGACGCGTTCGATTGCGGTGGAAAGAAGTTCGAAGTGAAAGAAAGCCAAATTAAAGACGTTACCACGACATAGATGAATAGTAAGCGCCTAATTTGTGATTGTGACGCGTTCGATTGTGCTGGAAAGAAGTTCAAACTGAAATAAAGCCAAATTAAAGACGTTACCACGAAATACATGAATAATAATGAGATGAAAGTCCACCTGCCGCTATCCGCCGAATCTGCCCGCCTAATTTGTGATTGTGATGCCGTCGATTGTGCTGGAATGAAGTTCTAACGGAAATAAAGCCAAATTAAAGACGTTACCACGACATAGGTGAATAATAATGAGATGAAAGTCCACCCGCCGCTATCCGCCGCATCTGCGCGCCTAATTTGTGATTGTGATGCGTTCGATTGCGGTGGAAAGAAGTTCGACCTGAAATAAAGCCAAATGAAAAACGTTACCACGAAATACATGAATAATAATGAGATGAAAGCCCACCCGCCGCTATCCGCCGCATGTAAGCGCCTAATTGTGATTGTGATGCGTTCGATTGTGGTGGAATGAAGTTCGAACTGACATAAACCCAAATTAAAGACGTTACCACGGCATAGATGAATAATAATGAGATGAAAGCCCACCTGCCGCTATCCGCCGCATCTCCGCGCCTAATTTGTGATTGCGACGCGTTCGATTGTGCTGGAATGAAGATCGAACTGAAATAAAGCCAAATTGAAGACGTTACCACGACATAGATAAATAATAATGAGATGAAAGCGCCTAATTTGTCATTGTGATGCGTTCGATTGTGCTGGAAGAAGTTCGAAGTGAAATAAAGCCAAATTAAAGACGTTACCACGAAATACATGAATAATAATGAGATGAAAGTCCACCCACCGCTTTCCGCCGCATGTAAGCGCCTAATTTGTGATTGTTATGCCTTCGATTGTGCTGGAATGAAGTTCGAAGTGAAATAAAGCCAAATTAAAGACGTTACCACGACATAGGTGAATAATAATGAGATCAAAGCCCACCTGCCGCTATCCGCCGCATGGAAGCGCCTAATTTGTGATTGTGATGCGTTCGATTGTGCTGGAATGAAGATCGAACGGAAAGAAAGCCAAATTAAAGACGTTACCACGACATAGATGAATAATAATGAGATCAAAGCGCCTAATTTGTCAAAGTGATGCGTTTGTTTGTGCTGGAATGACGTTCGAATTGAAATAAAGCGAAATTAAAGACGTTACCACGACATAGATGAATAATAATGAGATGAAAGCCACCTGCCGCTATCCGCCGCATCTGCGCGCTTAATTTGTGATTGTGATGCGTTCGATTGTGTTGGAAAGAAGTTCTAACCGAAATGAAGCCAAATTAAAGACATTACCACGACATAGATGAATAGTAAGCGCCTAATTTGTGATTGTGATGCGTTCGATTGTGCTGGAATGAAGTTCGAACTGAAAGAAAGCCAAATTAAAAACGTTACCACGACATAGATGAATAATAATGAGATGAAAGCCCACCCGCCGCTATCCGCCGCATATAAGCGCCTAATTTGTGATTGTGATGCATTCGATTGCGGTGGAAAGAAGTTCGAAGTGAAATAAAGCCAAATTAAAGACGTTACCACGTCATAGATGAATAATAATGAGATGAAAGCCCACCTGCCGCTATCCGCCGCATGTAAGCACCTAATTTTTGATTGTGATGCGTTCGCTTGCGGTGGAATGAAGTTCGAACTGACATAAAGCCAATTAAAGACGTTACCAGGAAATACATGAATAATAATGAGATCAAAGCCCACCTGCCGCTATCCGCTGCATGTAAGCGCCTAATTTGTGATTGTGACGCGTTCGATTGCGGTGGAAAGAAGTTCGAAGTGAAAGAAAGCCAAATTAAAGACGTTACCACGACATAGATGAATAATAATGAGATGAAAGTCCACCCGCCGCAATCCGCCGCATGTAAGCGCCTAATTTGTGATTGTGACGCGTTCGATTGCGGTGGAAAGAAGTTCGAAGTGAAAGAAAGCCAAATTAAAGACGTTACCAGGAAATACATGAATAATAATGAGATCAAAGCCCACCTGCCGCTATCCGCCGCATGTAAGCGCCTAATTTGTGATTGTTATGCGTTCGATTGTGTTGGAAAGAAGTTCGAGATGACATAAAGCCAAATTAAAGACGTTACCACGAAATACATGAATAATAATGAGATGAAAGTCCACCCGCCGCTATCCGCCGCATGTAAGCGCCTAATTTGTGATTGTTATGCCTTCGATTGTGCTGGAATGAAGTTCGAAGTGAAATAAAGCCAAATTAAAGACGTTACCACGACATAGGTGAATAATAATGAGATCAAAGCCCACCTGCCGCTATCCGCCGCATGGAAGCGCCTAATTTGTGATTGTGATGCGTTCGATTGTGCTGGAATGAAGATCGAAGTGAAATAAAGCCAAATTAAAGACGTTACCACGACATAGATGAATAATAATGAGATCAAAGCGCCTAATTTGTCAAAGTGATGCGTTTGATTGTGCTGGAATGACGTTCGAATTGAAATAAAGCGAAATTAAAGACGATACCACGACATAGATGAATAATAATGAGATGAAAGCCCACCTGCCGCTATCCGCCGCATCTGCGCGCCTAATTTGTGATTGTGATGCGTTCGATTGTGCTGGAATGAAGTTCTAACGGAAATAAAGCCAAATTAAAGACGTTACCACGACATAGGTGAATAATAATGAGATGAAAGTCCACCTGCCGCTATCCGCCGCATCTGCGCGCCTAATTTGTGATTGTGATGCGTTCGACTGCGGTGGAAAGAAGTTCGACCTGAAATAAAGCCAAATTAAAGACGTTACCACGACATAGACGAATAATAATGAGATGAAAGCCCACCTGCCGCTATCCGCCGCATGTAAGCGCCTAATTTGTCATTGTGATGCGTTCGATTGTGCTGGAATGAAGTTCGAACTGAAAGAAAGCCAAATTAAAAACGTTACCACGACATAGATGAATAATAATGAGATGAAAGCCCACCCGCCGCTATCCGCCGCATATAACCGCCTAATTTGTGATTGTGATGCATTCGATTGCGGTGGAAAGAAGTTCGAAGTGAAATAAAGCCAAATTAAAGACTTTACCACGTCATAGATGAATAATAATGAGATGAAAGCCCACCTGCCGCTATCCGCCGCATGTAAGCACCTAATTTTTGATTGTGATGCGTTCGCTTGCGGTGGAATGAAGTTCGAACTGACATAAAGCCAAATTAAAGACGTTACCAGGAAATACATGAATAATAATGAGATCAAAGCCCACCTGCCGCTATCCGCCGCATGTAAGCGCCTAATTTGTGATTGTGACGCGTTCGATTGCGGTGGAAAGAAGTTCGAAGTGAAAGAAAGCCAAATTAAAAACGTTACCACGACATAGATGAATAGTAAGCGCCTAATTTGTGATTGTGACGCGTTCGATTGTGCTGGAAAGAAGTTCAAACTGAAATAAAGCCAAATTAAAGACGTTACCACGAAATACATGAATAATAATGAGATGAAAGTCCACCCGCCGCTATTCGCCGAATCTGCCCGCCTAATTTGTGATTGTGATGCCGTCGATTGTGCTGGAATGAAGTTCTAACGGAAATAAAGCCAAATTAAAGACGTTACCACGAAATACATGAATAATAATGAGATGAAAGTCCACCCGCCGCTATCCGCCGCATCTGCGCGCCTAATTTGTGATTGTGATGCGTTCGATTGCGGTGGAAAGAAGTTCGACCTGAAATAAAGCCAAATTAAAGACGTTACCACGAAATACATGAATAATAATGAGATGAAAGCCCACCCGCCGCTATCCGCCGCATGTAAGCGCCAAATTGTGATTGTGATGCGTTCGATTGTGCTGGAATGAAGTTCGAAGTGAAATAAAGCCAAATTAAAGACGTTACCACGACATAGATGAATAATAATGAGTTGAAAGTCCACTCGGCGCTATCCGCCGCATGTAAGCGCCTAATTTGTGATTGTTATGCGTTCGATTGCGGTGGAAAGAAGTTCGAACTGACATAAACCCAAATTAAAGACGATACCACGGCATACATGAATAATAATGAGAAGAAAGTCCACCTGCCGCTATCCGCCGCATCTCCGCGCCTAATTTGTGATTGCGACGCGTTCGATTGTGCTGGAATGAAGATCGAACTGAAATAAAGCCAAAATTGAAGACGTTACCACGACATAGATGAATAATAATGAGATGAAAGCGCCTAATTTGTCATTGTGATGCGTTCGATTGTGCTGGAAAGAAGTTCGAAGTGAAATAAAGCCAAATTAAAGACGTTACCACGAAATACATGAATAATAATGAGATGAAAGTCCACCCACCGCTATCCGCCGCATGTAAGCGCCTAATTTGTGATTGTTATGCCTTCGATTGTGCTGGAATGACGTTCGAATTGAAATAAAGCGAAATTAAAGACGCTACCACGACATAGATGAATAATAATGAGATGAAAGCCCACCTGCCGCTATCCGCCGCATCTGCGCGCCTAATTTTTGATTGTGATGCGTTCGATTGTGCTGGAATGAAGTTCTAACCGAAATAAAGCCAAATTAAAGACGTTACCACGACATAGGTGAATAATAATGAGATGAAAGTCCACCTGCCGCTATCCGCCGCATCTGCGCGCCTAATTTGTGATTGTGATGCGTTCGACTGCGGTGGAAAGAAGTTCGACCTGAAATAAAGCCAAATTAAAGACGTTACCAAGACATAGATGAATAATAATGAGATGAAAGCCCACCTGCCGCTATCCGCCGCATGTAAGCGCCTAATTTGTCATTGTGATGCGTTCGATTGTGCTGGAATGAAGTTCGAAGTGAAATAAAGCCAAATTAAAGACGTTACCAAGACATAGATGAATAATAATGAGATGAAAGTCCACCTGCCGCTATCCGCCGCATACACGTGCCTAATATGTGATTGCGACGCGTTCGATTGTGTTGGAAAGAAGTTCGAACTGAAATGAAGCCAAATTAAAGACGTTACCACGACATAGATGAATAGTAAGCGCCTAATTTGTGATTGTGATGCGTTCGATTGTGCTGGAATGAAGTTCGAACTGAAAGAAAGCCAAATTAAAGACGTTACCACGACATAGATGAATAATAATGAGATGAAAGCCCACCCGCCGCTATCCGCCGCATATAAGCGCCTAATTTGTGATTGCGATGCATTCGATTGCGGTGGAAAGAAGTTCGAAGTGAAATAAAGCCAAATTAAAGACGTTACCAGGAAATACATGAATAATAATGAGATCAAAGCCCACCTGCCGCTATCCGCCGCATGTAAGCGCCTAATTTGTGATTGTAACGCGTTCGATTGCGGTGGAAAGAAGTTCGAAGTGAAAGAAAGCCAAATTAAAGACGTTACCACGACATAGATGAATAGTAAGAGGCAAATTTGTGATTGTGATGCGTTCGATTGTGCTGGAAAGAAGTTCAAACTGAAATAAAGCCAAATTAAAGACGTTACCACGAAATACATGAATAATAATGAGATGAAAGCCCCCCTGCCGCTATCCGCCGCATGTAAGCGCCTAATTTGTCATTGTGATGCGTTCGATTGTGCTGGAATGAAGTTCGAAGTGAAATAAAGCCAAATTAAAGACGTTACCACGAAATACATGAATAATAATGAGATGAAAGTCCAGCCACCGCTATCCGCCGCATGTAAGCGCCTAATTTGTGATTGTTATGCCTTCGATTGTGCTGGAATGAAGTTCGAAGTGAAATAAAGCCAAATTAAAGACGTTACCACGACATAGGTGAATAATAATGAGACCAAAGCCCACCTGCCGCTATCCGCCGCATGTAAGCGCCTAATTTGTGATTGTGATTCGTTCGATTGTGCTGGAATGAAGATCGAACTGAAAGAAAGCCAAATTAAAGACGTTACCACGACATAGATGAATAATAATGAGATCAAAGCGCCCAATTTGTCATTGTGATGCGTTTGATTGTGCTGGAATGACGTTCGAACTGAAATAAAGCGAAATTAAAGACGTTACCACGACATAGGTGAATAATAATGAGATGAAAGCCCACCTGCCGCTATCCGCCGCATCTGCGCGCCTAATTTGTGATTGTGATGCGTTCGATTGTGCTGGAATGAAGTTCTAACGGAAATAAAGCCAAATTAAAGACGTTACCATGACATAGGTGAATAATAATGAGATGAAAGTCCACCTGCCGCTATCCGCCGCATCTGCGCGCCTAATTTGTGATTGTGATGCGTTCGATTGCGGTGGAAAGAAGTTCGACCTGAAATAAAGCCAAATTAAAGAAGTTACCACGACATAGATGAATAATAATGAGATGAAAGCCCACCCGCCGCTATCCGCCGCATGTAATTGCCTAATTTGTGATTGTGATGCGTTCGATTGTGCTGGAATGAACTTCGAAGTGAAATAAAGCCAAATTAAAGACGTTACCACGAAATACATGAATAATAATGAGATGAAAGTCCACCTGCCGCTATCCGCCGCATATAAGCGCCTAATTTGTGATTGTGATGCATTCGATTGCGGTGGAAAGAAGTTCGAACTGAAATAAAGCCAAAGTAAAGACGTTACCACGACATAGATGAATAATAATGAGATGAAAGCGCCTAATTTGTGATTGTGATGCGTTCGATTGTGCTGCTGTGAAGTTCGAACTGAAATAAAGCCAAATTAAAGACGTTACCACGACATACGTGAATAATAATGAGATGAAAGCCCCCCTGCCGCTATGCGCCGCATGTAAGCGCCTAATTTGTCATTGTGATGCGTTCGATTGTGCTGGAATGACGTTCGAACTTAAATAAAGCCAAATTAAAGACGTTACCATGAAATAAATGAATAATAATGAGATGAAAGCCCACCTGCCGCTATCCGCCGCATGCAAGCACCTAATTTGTGATTGTGACGCGTTCGATTGCGGTGGAAAGAAGTTCGAAGTGAAAGAAAGCCAAATTAAAGACGTTACCACGACATAGATGAATAATAATGAGATGAAAGTCCACCCGCCGCTATCCGCCGCATGTAAGCGCCTAATTTGTGATTGTGACGCGTTCGATTGCGGTGGAAAGAAGTTCGAAGTAAAAGAAAGCCAAATTAAAGACGTTACCACGACATAGGTGAATAATAATGAGATCAAAGCCCACCTGCCGCTATCCGCCGCATGTAAGCGCCTAATTTGTGATTGTTATGCGTTCGCTTGCGGTGGAAAGAAGTTCGAGATGACATAAAGCCAAATTAAAGACGTTACCACGAAATAGATGAATAATAATGAGATGAAAGCCCACCTGCCGCTATCCGCCGCATGTAAGCGCCTAATTTGTGATTGTGATGCGTTCGCTTGCGGGGGAAAGAAGTTCGAACTAACATAAAGCCAAATTAAAGACGTTACCACGACATAGATGAATAGTAAGCGCCTAATTTGTGATTGTAATGCGTTCGATTGTGCTGGAAAGAAGTTCGAACTGAAATAAAGCCAAATTAAAGACGTTACCACGACATAGATGAATAATAACAAGATGAAAGTCCACCCGCCGCTATCCGCCGCATGTAAGCGCCTAATTTGTGATTGTGACGCGTTCGACTGTGCTGGAAAGAAGTTCGAAGTGAAAGAAAGCCAAATTAAAGACGTTACCACGACATAGATGAATAATAATGAGATGAAAGTCCACCTGCCGCTATCCGCCGCATGTAAGCGCCTAATTTGTGATTGTGATGCCTTGGATTGTGCTGGAATGAAGTTCGAACTGAAAGAAAGCCAAATTAAAGACGTTACCACGACATAGGTGAATAATAATGAGATGAAAGCCCATCCGCCGCTATCCGCCGCATATAAACGCCTAATTTGTGATTGTGATGCATTCGATTGCGGTGGAAAGAAGTTCGAAGTGAAATAAAGCCAAATTAAAGACGTTACCACGACATAGGTGAATAATAATGAGATGAAAATCCCACCTGCTGCTATCCGCCGCATGTAAGCGCCTAATTTGTGATTGTGATGCGTTCGATTGTGCTGGAATGAAGTTCGAAGTGAAATAAAGCCAAATTAAAGACGTTACCACGACATAGATGAATAGTAAATGCCTAATATGTGATTGCGAAACGATCGATTGTGCTGGAATGAAGTTCGAACTGAAATAAAGCCAAATTAAAGACGTTACCACGAAATAGATGAATAATAATGAGATGAAAGCCCACCCGCCGCTATCCGCCGCATATAAACGCCTAATTTGTGATTGTGATGCATTCGATTGCGGTGGAAAGAAGTTCGAAGTGAAATAAAGCCAAATTAAAGACGTTACCACGACATAGGTGAATAATAATGAGATGAAATCCCACCTGCTGCTATCCGCCGCATGTAAGCGCCTAATTTGTGATTGTGATGCGTTCGATTGTGCTGGAATGAAGTTCGAAGTGAAATAAAGCCAAATTAAAGACGTTACCACGACATAGGTGAATAATAATGAGATCAAAGCCCACCTGCCGCTATCCGCCGCATGGAAGCGCCTAATTTGTGATTGTGATGCGTTCGATTGTGCTGGAATGAAGATCGAACTGAAAGAAAGCCAAATTAAAGACGTTACCACGACATAGATGAATAATAATGAGATCAAAGCGCCTAATTTGTCAAAGTGATGCGTTTGTTTGTGCTGGAATGACGTTCGAATTGAAATAAAGCGAAATTAAAGACACTACCACGACATAGATGAATAATAATGAGATGAAAGCCCACCTGCCGCTATCCGCCGCATCTGCGCGCCTAATTTGTGATTGTGATGCGTTCGATTGTGCTGGAATGAAGTTCTAACGGAAATAAAGCCAAATTAAAGACGTTACCACGACATAGGTGAATAATAATGAGATGAAAGTCCACCTGCCGCTATCCGCCGCATCTGCGCGCCTAATTTGTGATTGTGATGCGTTCGACTGCGGTGGAAAGAAGTTCGACCTGAAATAAAGCCAAATTAAAGACGTTACCACGACATAGATGAATAATAATGAGATGAAAGCCCACCTGCCGCTATCCGCCGCATGTAAGCGCCTAATTTGTCATTGTGATGCGTTCGATTGTGCTGGAATGAAGTTCGAAGTGAAATAAAGCCAAATTAAAGACGTTACCAAGACATAGATGAATAATAATGAGATGAAAGTCCACCTGCCGCTATCCGCCGCATACACGCGCCTAATATGTGATTGCGACGCGTTCGATTGTGTTGGAAAGAAGTTCGAATTGAAATGAAGCCAAATTAAAGACGTTACCACGACATAGATGAATAGTAAGCGCCTAATTTGTGATTGTGATGCGTTCGATTGTGCTGGAATGAAGTTCGAACTGAAAGAAAGCCAAATTAAAAACGTTACCACGACATAGATGAATAATAATGAGATGAAAGCCCACCCGCCGCTATCCGCCGCATGTAAGCGCCTAATTGTGATTGTGATGCGTTCGATTGTGGTGGAATGAAGTTCGAAGTGAAATAAAGCCAAATTAAAGACGTTACCACGACATAGATGAATAATAATGAGTTGAAAGTCCACTCGGCGCTATCCGCCGCATGTAAGCGCCTAATTTGTGATTGTTATGCGTTCGATTGTGGTGGAAAGAAGTTCGAACTGACATAAACCCAAATTAAAGACGTTACCACGGCATAGATGAATAATAATGAGATGAAAGCCCACCTGCCGCTATCCGCCGCATCTCCGCGCCTAATTTGTGATTGCGACGCGTTCGATTGTGCTGGAATGAAGATCGAACTGAAATAAAGCCAAATTGAAGACGTTACCACGACATAGATGAATAATAATGAGATGAAAGCGCCTAATTTGTCATTGTGATGCGTTCGATTGTGCTGGAAAGAAGTTCGAAGTGAAATAAAGCCAAATTAAAGACGTTACCACGAAATACATGAATAATAATGAGATGAAAGTCCACCCACCGCTATCCGCCGCATGGAAGCGCCTAATTTGTGATTGTGATGCGTTCGATTGTGCTGGAATGAAGATCGAACTGAAAGAAAGCCAAATTAAAGACGTTACCACGACATAGATGAATAATAATGAGATGAAAGCCCACCTGCCGCTATCCGCCGCATCTGCGCGCCTAATTTGTGATTGTGATGCGTTCGATTGTGCTGGAATGAAGTTCTAACGGAAATAAAGCCAAATTAAAGACGTTACCACGACATAGGTGAATAATAATGAGATGAAAGTCCACCTGCCGCTATCCGCCGCATCTGCGCGCCTAATTTGTGATTGTGATGCGTTCGATTGCGGTGGAAAGAAGTTCGACCTGAAATAAAGCCAAATTAAAGACGTTACCACGACATACATGAATAATAATGAGATGAAAGCCCACCTGCCGCTATCCGCCGCATGTAAGCACCTAATTTGTCATTGTGATGCGTTCGATTGTGCTGGAATGAAGTTCGAAGTGAAATAAAGCCAAATTAAAGACGTTACCAAGACATAGATGAATAATAATGAGATGAAAGTCCACCTGCCGCTATCCGCCGCATACACGCGCCTAATATGTGATTGCGACGCGTTCGATTGTGTTGGAAAGAAGTTCGAACTGAAATGAAGCCAAATTAAAGACGTTACCACGACATAGATGAATAGTAAGCGCCTAATTTGTGATTGTGATGCGTTCGATTGTGCTGGAATGAAGTTCGAACTGAAAGAAAGCCAAATTAAAAACGTTACCACGACATAGATGAATAATAATGAGATGAAAGCCCACCCGCCGCTATCCGCCGCATATAAGCGCCTAATTTGTGATTGTGATGCATTCGATTGCGGTGGAAAGAAGTTCGAAGTGAAATAAAGCCAAATTAAAGACGTTATCACGTCATAGATGAATAATAATGAGATGAAAGCCCACCTGCCGCTATCCGCCGCATGTAAGCACCTAATTTTTGATTGTGATGCGTTCGCTTGCGGTGGAATGAAGTTCGAACTGACATAAAGCCAAATTAAAGACGTTACCAGGAAATACATGAATCATAATGAGATCAAAGCCCACCTGCCGCTATCCGCCGCATGTAAGCGCCTAATTTGTGATTGTTATGCGTTCGCTTGCGGTGGAAAGAAGTTCGAGATGACATAAAGCCAAATTAAAGACGTTACCACGAAATACATGAATAATAATGAGATGAAAGTCCACCCGCCGCTATCCGCCGCATGTAAGCGCCTAATTTGTGATTGTGCTGGAAAGAAGTTCGAACTGAAATAAACCCAAAGTAAAGACGTTACCACGACATAGATGAATAATAATGAGATGAAAGCGCATAATTTGTGATTGTGATGCGTTCGATTGTGCTGCTATGAAGTTCGAACTGAAATAAAGCCAAATTAAAGACGTTACCACGACATACGTGAATAATAATGAGATGAAAGCCCCCCTGCCGCTATCCGCCGCATGTAAGCGCATAATTTGTGATTGTGATGCGTTCGATTGTGCTGCTATGAAGTTCGAACTGAAATAAAGCCAAATTAAAGACGTTACCACGACATAGATGAATAATAATGAGATGAAAGCCCACCTGCCGCTATCCGCCGCATGTAAGCGCCTAATTTTTGATTGTGATGCGTTCGCTTGCGGTGGAATGAGGTTCGAACTGACCTAAAGCCAAATTAAAGACGTTACCACGAAATCCATGAATAATAATGAGATGAAAGCCCACCTGCCGCTATCCGCCGCATGCAAGCACCTAATTTGTGATTGTGACGCGTTCGATTGTGGTGGAAAGAAGTTCGAAGTGAAAGAAAGCCAAATTAAAGACGTTACCACGACATAGATGAATAATAATGAGATGAAAGTCCACCCGCCGCTATCCGCCGCATGTAAGCGCCTAATTTGTGATTGTGACGCGTTCGATTGCGGTGGAAAGAAGTTCGAAGTGAAAGAAAGCCAAATTAAAGACGTTACCACGACATAGGTGAATAATAATGAGATCAAAGCCCACCTGCCGCTATCCGCCGCATGTAAGCGCCTAATTTGTGATTGTTATGCGTTCGCTTGCGGTGGAAAGAAGTTCGAGATGACATAAAGCCAAATTAAAGACGTTACCACGAAATAGATGAATAATAATGAGATGAAAGCCCACCTGCCGCTATCCGCCGCATGTAAGCGCCTAATTTGTGATTGTGATGCGTTCGCTTGCGGGGGAAAGAAGTTCGAACTAACATAAAGCCAAATTAAAGACGTTACCACGACATAGATGAATAGTAAGCGCCTAATTTGTGATTGTAATGCGTTCGATTGTGCTGGAAAGAAGTTCGAACTGAAATAAAGCCAAATTAAAGACGTTACCACGACATAGATGAATAATAACAAGATGAAAGTCCACCCGCCGCTATCCGCCGCATGTAAGCGCCTAATTTGTGATTGTGACGCGTTCGACTGTGCTGGAAAGAAGTTCAAAGTGAAAGAAAGCCAAATTAAAGACGTTACCACGACATAGATGAATAATAATGAGATGAAAGTCCACCTGCCGCTATCCGCCGCATGTAAGCGCCTAATTTGTGATTGTGATGCCTTGGATTGTGCTGGAATGAAGTTCGAACTGAAAGAAAGCCAAATTAAAGACGTTACCACGACATAGGTGAATAATAATGAGATGAAAGCCCATCCGCCGCTATCCGCCGCATATACGCGCCTAATATGTGATTGCGAAAAGTTCGATTGTGCTGGAATGAAGTTCGAAGTGAAATAAAGCCAAATTAAAGACGTTACCACGACATAGATGAATAGTAAATGCCTAATATGTGATTGCGAAACGATCGATTGTGCTGGAATGAAGTTCGAACTGAAATAAAGCCAAATTAAAGACGTTACCACGACATAGATGAATAATAATGAGATGAAAGTCCACCTGCCGCTATCCGCCGCATATACGCGCCTAATATGTGATTGCGACGCGTTCGATTGTGCTGGAATGAAGTTCGAACTGAAAGAAAGCCAAATTAAAGACGTTACCACGAAATAGATGAATAATAATGAGATGAAAGCCCACCCGCCGCTATCCGCCGCATATAAACGCCTAATTTGTGATTGTGATGCATTCGATTGCGGTGGAAAGAAGTTCGAAGTGAAATAAAGCCAAATTAAAGACGTTACCACGACATAGATGAATAATAATGAGATGAAATCCCACCTGCTGCTATCCGCCGCATGTAAGCGCCTAATTTGTGATTGTGATATATTCGATTGCGGTGGAAAGAAGTTCGAAGTGAAATAAAGCCAAATTAAAAACGTTACCACGACATAGATGAATAATAATGAGATGAAAGCCCACCTGCCGCTATCCGCCGCATGTAAGCGCCTAATTTTTGATTGTGATGCGTTCGCTTGCGGTGGAATGAAGTTCGAACTGACATAAAGCCAAATTAAAGACGTTACCACGAAATACATGAATAATAATGAGATGAAAGCCCACCTGCCGCTATCCGCCGCATGTAAGCGCCTAATTTGTGATTGTGACGCGTTCGATTGTGCTGGAAAGACGTTCGAACTGAAATAAAGCCAAATTAAAGACGTTACCACGACATAGATGAATAATAATGAGTTGAAAGTCCACCCGCCGCTATCCGCCGCATGTATGCGCCTAATTTGTGATTGTGCTGGAATGAAGTTCGAACTCAAATAAAGCCAAATTAAAGACGTTAATTTATGATTGTGACGTGATCGATTGTGCTGGAATGAAGTTCGAAGTGAAATAAAGCCAAATTAAAGACGTTACCACGACATAGATGGATAATAATGAGATCAAAGGCCACCTGACGCTATCCGCCGCATGTAAGCGCCTAATTTGTGATTGTGATGCGTTCGATTGCGGTGGAAAGAAGTTCGAACTGAAATAAAGCCAAATTAAAGACGTTACCACGACATAGATGAATAATAATGAGTTGAAAGTCCACCCGCCGCTATCCGCCGCATGTAAGCGCCTAATTTGTGATTGTGATTCGTTCGATTGCGGTGGAAAGAAGTTCGAACTGAAATAAAGCCAAATTAAAGACGTTACCACGACATAGATGAATAATAATAAGATCAATGCCCCCCTTGATGCTATCCACCGCATGTAAGCGCCTAATTTGTCAGTTTGATGCGTTCGATTGCGGTGGAAAGAAGTTCGAACTGAAATAAAGCCAAATTAAAGACGTTACCACGACACAGATGAATAATAATGAGATCAAAGCGCCTAATTTGTCATTGTGATGCGTTCGATTGTGCTGGAATGAAGTTCAAAGTGAAATAAAGCCAAATTAAAGACGTTACCACGGCATAGATGAATAATAATTAGAGCAAAGCCCACCTGCCGCTATCCGCCGCATGTAAGCGCCTAATTTATGATTGTGCTGGAAAGAAGTTCGAACTGAAATAGAGCCAAATTAAAGACGTTACCACGACATAGATGAATAATAATGAGATCAAAGCGCCTAATTTGTCATTGTGATGCGTTCGATTGTGCTGGAATGAAGTTCGAAGTGAAATAAAGCCAAATTAAAGACGTTACCACGACATAGATGAATAATAATGAGATCAAAGCCCACCTGACGCTATCCGCCGCATGTAAGCGCCAAATTTGTGATTGTTATGCGTTCGATTGTGCTGGAATGAAGTTCAAACTGAAATAAAGCCAAATTAAAGACGTTACCACGAAATACATGAATAATAATGAGATCAAAACCCACCTGCCGCTATCCGCCGCATGTAAGCGCCTAATTTGTGATTGTTATGCGTTCGATTGCGGTGGAAAGAAGTTCGAACTGACATAAAGCCAAATTAAAGACGTTACCACGGCATAGATGAATAATAATGAGATCAAAGCCCACCTGCCGCTATCCGCTGCATCTGCGCGCCTAATTTGTGATTGTGATGCGTTCGATTGTGCTGGAATGAAGTTCGAACTGAAATGAAGCCAAATTAAGGACGTTACCACGAGATAGATGAATAGTAAGTGCCTAATATGGGATTGCGAAACGTTCGATTGTGCTGGAATGAAGTTCGAACTGAAATGAAGCCAAATTAAAGACGTTACCACGACATAGATGAATAATAATGAGATGAAAGCCCACCTGCCGCTATCCGCCGCATGTAAGCACGTAATTTGTGATTGCGCTGGAATGAAGTTCGAACTGAAATAAAGCCAAATTAAAGACGTTACCACGACATAGATGAATAATAATGAGATGAAAGTCCACCTGCCGCTATCCGCCGCATATACGCGCCTAATATGTGATTGCGACACGTTCGATTGTGTTGGAAAGAAGTTTGAACTGAAATGAAGCCAAATTAAAGACGTTACCACGACATAGATGAATAGTAAGCGCCTAATTTGTGATTGTGATGCGTTCGATTGTGCTGGAATGAAGTTCGAACTGAAAGAAAGCCAAATTAAAAACGTTACCACGACATAGATGAATAATAATGAGATCAAAGCCCACCTGCCGCTATCCGCCGCATGTAAGCGCCTAATTTGTGATTGTGACGCGTTCGATTGCGGTGGAAAGAAGTTCGAAGTGAAAGAAAGCCAAATTAAAGACGTTACCACGACATAGGTGAATAATAATGAGATCAAAGCCCACCTGCCGCTATCCGCCGCATGTAAGCGCCTAATTTGTGATTGTTATGCGTTCGCTTGCGGTGGAAAGAAGTTCGTGATGACATAAAGCCAAATTAAAGACGTTACCACGAAATAGATGAATAATAATGAGATGAAAGCCCACCTGCCGCTATCCGCCGCATGTAAGCGCCTAATTTTTGATTGTGATGCGTTCGCTTGCGGTGGGAAGAAGTTCGAACTAACATAAAGCCAAATAAAAGACGTTACCACGACATAGATGAATAGTAAGCGCCTAATTTGTGATTGTGATGCGTTCGATTGTGCTGGAAAGAAGTTCAAACTGAAATAAAGCCAAATTAAAGACGTTACCACGAAATACATGAATAATAATGAGATGAAAGTCCACCTGCCGCTATCCGCCGAATCTGCCCTCCTAATTTGTGATTGTGATGCCGTCGATTGTGCTGGAATGAAGTTCTAACGGAAATAAAGCCAAATTAAAGACGTTACCACGACATAGGTGAATAATAATGAGATGAAAGTCCACTCGCCGCTATCCGCCGCATCTGCGCGCCTAATTTGTGATTGTGATGCGTTCGATTGCGGTGGACAGAAGTTCGACCTGAAATAAAGCCAAATTAAAGACGTTACCACGACATAGATGAATAATAATGAGATGAAAGCCCACCCGCCGCTATCCGCCGCATGTAAGCGCCTAATTTGTGATTGTGATGCGTTCGATTGTGCTGGAATGAAGTTCGAAGTGAAATAAAGCCAAATTAAAGACGTTACCACGACATAGATGAATAATAATGAGTTGAAAGTCCACTCGGCTCTATCCGCCGCATGTAAGCGCCTAATTTGTGATTATTATGCGTTCGCTTGCGGTGGAAAGATGTTCGAGATGACATAAAGCCAAATTAAAGACGTTACCACGAAATAGATGAATAATAATGAGATGAAAGCCCACCTGCCGCTATCCGCCGCATGTAAGCGCCTAATTTGTGATTGTGATGCGTTCGCTTGTGCGGGGGAAAGAAGTTCGAAACTAACATAAAGCCAAATTAAAGACGTTACCACGACATAGATGAATAGTAAGCGCCTAATTTGTGATTGTGATGCGTTCGATTGTGCTGGAAAGAAGTTCGACCTGAAAGAAAGCCAAATTAAAGACGTTACCACGACATAGATGAATAATAATGAGATGAAAGTCCACCTGCCGCTATCCGCCGCATATACGCGCCTAATATGTGATTGCGAAACGTTCGATTGTGCTGGAATGAAGTTCGAACTGAAATAAAGCCAAATTAAAGACGTTACCACGACATAGATGAATAGTAAATGCCTAATATGTGATTGCGAAACGATCGATTGTGCTGGAATGAAGTTCGAACTGAAAGAAAGCCAAATTAAAAACGTTACCACGACATAGATGAATAATAATGAGATGAAAGCCCACCCGCCGCTATCCGCCGCATATAAGCGCCTAATTTGTGATTGTGATGCATTCGATTGCGGTGGAAAGAAGTTCGAAGTGAAATAAAGCCAAATTAAAGACGTTACCACGACATAGATGAATAATAATGAGATGAAAGCCCACCCGCCGCTATCCGCCGCATGTAAGCGCCTAATTTGTGATTGTGATATATTCGATTGCAGTGGAAAGAAGTTCGAAGTGAAATAAAGCCAAATTAAAAACGTTACCACGACATAGATGAATAATAATGAGATGAAAGCCCACCTGCCGCTATCCGCCGCATGTAAGCGCCTAATTTGTGATTATTATGCGTTCGCTGCGTGGAAAGATGTTCGAGACTGAAATAAAGCCAAATTAAAGACGTTACCACGACATAGATGAATAATAATGAGATGAAAGCCCACCTGCCGCTATCCGCCGCATGTAAGCGCCTAATTTGTGATTGTGATGCGTTCGATTGTGCTGGAAAGAAGTTCGAACTGAAATAAAGCCAAATTAAAGACGTTACCACGACATCAGATGAAAAGTAAGCGCCTAATTTGTGATTGTTATGCGTTCGATTGTGCTGGAATGAAGTTCGAACTGAAAGAAAGCCAAATTAAAGACGTTACCACGACATAGATGAATAATAATGAGATGAAAGCCCACCTGCCGCTATCCGCCGCATTTAAGCGCCTAATTTGTGATTGTGATGCGTTCGATTGTGCTGGAATGAAGTTCGAACTGAAATAAAGCCAAATTAAAGACGTTACCACGACATAGATGAATATAAGATGAAAGCCCACCTGCGCTATCCGCCGCATGTAAGCGCCTATTTGGATTGTGATGCTTTCGATGCATGAAGTTCGAACTGAAAGAAAGCCAAATTAAAGACGTTACCACGACATAGATGAATAATAATGAGATGAAAGCCCACCCGCCGCTATCCGCCGCATTAAGCGCCTAATTTGTGATTGTGATGCGTTCGATTGCGGTGGAAAGAAGTTCGAACTGAAATAAAGCCAAATTAAAGACGTTACCACGACATAGATGAATAATAATGAGATGAAAGCCCACCCGCCGCTATCCGCCGCATGTAAGCGCCTAATTTGTGATTGTGATTCGTTCGATTGCGCTGGAAAGAAGTTCGAAGTGAAATAAAGCCAAATTAAAGACGTTACCACGACATAGATGAATAATAATGAGATGAAAGCCCACCTGCCGCTATCCGCCGCATGTAAGCGCCTAATTTGTGATTGTGATGCGTTCGATTGTGCTGGAATGAAGTTCGAACTGAAATAAAGCCAAATTAAAGACGTTACCACGACATAGATGAATAATAATGATTTGAAAGTCCACCGCCGCTATCCGCCGCATGTAAGCGCCTAATATGTGATTGCGACGCGTTCGATTGTGCTGGAATGAAGTTCGAACTGAAATAAAGCCAAATTAAAGACGTTACCACGACATAGATGAATAATAATGAGATGAAAGCCCACCCGCCGCTATCCGCCGCATGTAAGCGCCTAATTTGTGATTGTGATGCGTTCGATTGTGCTGGAATGAAGTTCGAAGTGAAATAAAGCCAAATTAAAGACGTTACCACGACATAGATGAATAATAATGAGATGAAAGCCCACCCGCCGCTATCCGCCGCATGTAAGCGCCTAATTTTGTGATTGTGATGCGTTCGATTGTGCGTGGAATGAAGTTCGAACTGAAATAAAGCCAAATTAAAGACGTTACCACGACATAGATGAATAATAATGAGATGAAAGCCCACCCGCCGCTATCCGCCGCATGTAAGCGCCTAATTTGTGATTGTGATGCGTTCGATTGCGGTGGAAAGAAGTTCGAAGTGAAAGAAAGCCAAATTAAAGACGTTACCACGACATAGATGAATAATAATGAGTGAAACGCACCCGCCGCTATCCGCCGCATGTAAGCGCTAATTTGTGATTGTGATTCGTTCGATTGTGCTGGAATGAAGTTCGAACTGAAATAAAGCCAAATTAAAGACGTTACCACGACATAGATGAATAATAATGAGATGAAAGTCCACCCGCCGCTATCCGCCGCATGTAAGCGCCTAATTTGTGATTGTGATGCGTTCGATTGTGCTGGAATGAAGTTCGAACTGAAATAAAGCCAAATTAAAGACGTTACCACGACATAGATGAATAATAAGAGATGAAAGTCCACCCGCCGCTATCCGCCGCATTAGCGCCTAATTTGTGATTGTGATGCGTTCGATTGCGGTGGAATGAAGTTCGAAAGGGAAATAAAGCCAAATTAAAGACGTTACCACGAAATAGATGAATAATAATGAGATGAAAGCCCACCCGCCGCTATCCGCCGCATGTAAGCGCCTAATTTGTGATTGTGATGCGTTCGATTGTGCTGGAATGAATTTCGAACTGAAATGAAGCCAAATTAAAGACGTTACCACGACATAGCTGGATAATAATGAGTTGAAAATCCACCCGCCGCTATCCGCCGCATGTAAGCGCCTAATTTGTGATTGTGACGTGATCGATTGTGCTGGAATGAAGTTCGAAGTGAAATAAAGCCAAATTAAAGACGTTACCACGACATAGATGAATAATAATGAGATGAAACTGCAACTGCCGCTGTCCGCCGCATGTAAGCGCCTAATTTGTGATTGTGATCCGTTCGATTGTGCTGGAAAGAAGTTCGAACTGAAATAAATCCAAATTAAAGACGTTACCACGACATAGATGAATAATAATGAGATGAAAGCCCAACTGCCGCTATCCGCCGCATGTAAGCGCGTAATTTTGTCATTGTGATGCGTTCGATTGTGCTGGAATGAAGTTCGAACTGAAATGAAGCCAAATTAAAGACGTTACCACGACATAGATGAATAATAAGCGCCTAATTTGTCATTGTGATGCGTTCGATTGCGGTGGAAAGAAGTTCGAACTGAAAGAAAGCCAAATTAAAGACGTTACCACGACATAGATGAATAATAATAAGATGAAACTGCACCCGCCGCCATCCGCCGCATTTAAGCGCCTAATTTGTGATTGTGATGCTTTCGATTGTGCTGGAATGAAGATCAAACTGAAAGAAAGCCAAATTAAAGACGTTACCACGACATAGATGAATAGTAAGCGCCTAATTGTGATTGTGATGCGTTCGATTGTGCTGGAATGAAGTTCGAACTGAAATGAAGCCAAATTAAAGACGTTACCACGACATAGATGAATAGTCAGCGCCTAATTTGTGATTGTGATGCGTTCGATTGTGCTGGAATGAAGTTCGAACTGAAATAAAGCCAAATTAAAGACGTTACCACGACATACATGAATAATAATGAGATGAAAGCCCACCTGCCGTTATCCGCCGCATGTACGCGCCTAATTTGTGATTGTGATGCGTTCGATTGTGCTGGAATGAAGTTGGAACTGAAAGAAAGCCAAATTAAAGACGTTACCACGACATAAATGAATAATAATGAGTTGAAAATCCACCCGCCGCTATCCGCCGCATGTAAGCGCCTAATTTGTGATTGTCACGTGATCGATTGTGCTGGAAAGACGTTCGAACTGAAATAAAGCCAAATTAAAGACGTTACCACGACATAGATGAATAATAATGAGTTGAAAATCCACCCGCCGCTATCCGCCGCATGTAAGCGCCTAATTTGTGATTGTCACGTGATCGATTGTGCTGGAAAGACGTTCGAACTGAAATAAAGCCAAATTAAAGACGTTACCACGACATAGATAAATAATATGAGTGAAAATCCATCCGCCGCTATCCGCCGCATGTAAGCGCCTAAATTGTGATTGTGATGCGTTCAATTGTGCTGGAATGAAGTTGGAACTGAAATAAAGCCAAATTAAAGACGTTACCACGACATAAATGAATAATAATGAGATGAAAGCCCACCTGCCGCTATCCGCCGCATGTAAGCACCTAAATTGTGATTGTGCTGGAAAGAAGTTCGAACTGAAATAAAGCCAAATTAAAGACGTTACCACGACATATATGAATAATAATGAGATGAAAGCCCACCTGCCGCTATCCGCCGCATGTAAGCGCCTAATTTGTGATTGTGACGCGTTCGATTGTGCTTGAAAGAAGTTTGAACTGAAATAAAGCCAAATTAAAGACGTTACCACGACATAGATGAATAATAATGAGATGAAACTGCACTCGCCGCTATCCGCCGCATGTAAGCGCGTAATTTTTCATTGTGATGCGTTCGATTGTGCTGGAAAGATGTTCGAACTGAAATAAAGCCAAATTAAAGACGTTACGACGACATAGATGATTAATAAGCACCTAATTTGTGATTGTGATGCGTTTGATTGTGCTGGAATGAAGTTCGAACTGAAAGAAAGCCAAATTAAAGACGTTACCACGAGATAGATGAATAATAATGAGATGAAAGTCCACCAGCCGCTATCCGCCGCATCTGCGCGCCTAATTTGTGATTGCGACGCGTTAGATTGTGCTGGAATGAAGTTCGAACTGAAATAAAGCCAAATTAAAGACGTTACCACGAAATACATGAATAATAATGAGATGAAAGTCCACCCACCGCTATCCGCCACATGTAAGCGCCTAATTTGTGATTGTGATGCGTTCGATTGTGCTGGAATGAAGTTCGATCTGAAATAAAGCCAAATTAAAGACGTTACCACGAAATAGATGAATAATAATGAGATGAAAGCCCACCTGCCGCTATCCGCCGCATGTAAGCGCCTAATTTGTGATTGTGATGCGTTCGATTGCGGTGGAAAGAAGTTCGAACTGAAAGAAAGCCAAATTAAAGACTTTACCACGACATAGATGAGTAATAATGAGATGAAAGTCCACCTGCCGCTATCCGCCGCATGTAAGCGCCTAATTTGTCATTGTGATGCATTCGATTGCGCTGGAAAGAAGTTCGAACTGAAAGAAAGCCAAATTAAAGACGTTACCAAGACATAGATGAATAATAATGAGTTGAAAGTCCACCCGCCGCTATCCGCCGCATGTAAGCGCCTAATTTGTGATTGTGACGTGATCGATTGTGCTGGAAAGACGTTCGAAACTGAAATAAAGCCAAATTAAAGACGTTACCACGACATAGATGAATAATAATGATTTGAAAGTCCACCCGCCGCTATCCGCCGCATGGCAGCGCCTAATTTGTGATTGTGACGCGTTCGATTTGTGCTGGAATGAAGTTCGAGGTGAAATGAAGCCAAATTAAAGACGTTACCACGACATAGATGAATAATAATGAGTTCGAAATCCACCCGTCGCTGTCCGCCGCATGTACGCGCCTAATTTGTGATTGTGATGCGTTCGATTGTGCTGGAAAGATGATCGAACTGAAATAAAGCCAAATTAAAGACGTTACCACGACATAGATGATTAATAAGCGCCTATTTTGTGATTGTGATGCGTTTGATTGTGCTGGAATGAAGTTCGAACTGAAAGAAAGCCAAATTAAAGACGTTACCACGACATAGATGAATAATAATGAGTTGAAAATCCACCCGCCGCTATCCGCCGCATGTAAGCGCCTAATTTGTGATTGTCACGTGATCGATTGTGCTGGACAGACGTTCGATCTGAAATAAAGCCAAAGTAAAGACGTTACCACGACATAGATGAATAATAATGAGTTGAAAATCCACCTGCCGCTATCCGCCGCATGGAAGCGCCTAATTTGTGATTGTGACGCGTTCGATTGTGCTGGAATGAAGTTCGAGGTGAAATGAAGCCAAATTAAAGACGTTACCACGACATAGATGAATAATAATGATTTGAAAGTCCACCCGCCGCTATCCGCCGCATGTAAGTGCCTAATTTGTGATTGTGACGCGTTCGATTGTGCTGGAATGAAGTTCGAACTGAAATAAAGCCAAATTAAAGACGTTACCACCACATAGATGATTAATAAGCGCCTAATTTGTGATTGTGATGCGTTTGATTGTGCTGGAATGAAGTTCGAACTGAAAGAAAGCCAAATTAAAGACGTTACCACGACATAGATGAATAATAATGAGATGAAAGTCCACCAGCCGCTATCCGCCGCATCTGCGCGCCTAATTTTTGATTGCGACGCGTTCGATTGTGCTGGAATGAAGTTCGAACTGAAATAAAGCCAAATTAAAGACGTTACCACGAAATACATGAATAATAATGAGATGAAAGCCCACCTGCCGCTATCCGCCGCATGTAAGCGCCTAATTTGTGATTGTGATGCGTTCGATTGCGGTGGAAAGAAGTTCGAACTGAAAGAAAGCCAAATTAAAGACTTTACCACGACATAGATGAGTAATAATGAGATAAAAGTCCACCTGCCGCTATCCGCCGCATGTAAGCGCCTAATTTGTCATTGTCATGCATTCGATTGCGGTGGAAAGAAGTTCGAACTGAAAGAAAGCCAAATTAAAGACGTTACCACGACATAGATGAATAATAATGAGTTGAAAGTCCACCCGCCGCTATCCGCCGCATGTAAGCGCCTAATTTGTGATTGTGACGTGATCGATTGTGCTGGAAAGACGTTCGAACTGAAATAAAGCCAAATTAAAGACGTTACCACGACATAGATGAATAATAATGATTTGAAAGTCCACCCGCCGCTATCCGCCGCATGGAAGCGCCTAATTTGTGATTGTGATGCGTTCGATTGTGCTGGAAAGATGTTCGAACTGAAATAAAGCCAAATTAAAGACGTTACCACGACATAGATGATTAATAAGCGCCTAATTTGTGATTGTGATGCGTTTGATTGTGCTGGAATGAAGTTCGAACTGAAAGAAAGCCAAATTAAAGACGTTACCACGACATAGATGAATAATAATGAGTTGAAAATCCACCCGCCGCTATCCGCCGCATGTAAGCGCCTAATTTGTGATTGTCACGTGATCGATTGTGCTGGACAGACGTTCGATCTGAAATAAAGCCAAATTCAAGACGTTACCACGACATAGATGAATAATAATGAGTTGAAAATCCACCCGCCGCTATCCGCCGCATGGAAGCGCCTAATTTGTGATTGTGATGCATTCGATTGTGCTGGAATGAAGTTCGAGGTGAAATGAAGCCAAATTAAAGACGTTACCACGACATAGATGAATAATAATGATTTGAAAGTCCACCCGCCGCTATCCGCCGCATGTAAGCGCCTAATTTGTGATTGTGATGCGTTCAATTGTGCTGGAAAGATGTTCGAACTGAAATAAAGCCAAATTAAAGACGTTACCACGACATAGATGATTAATAAGCGCCTAATTTGTGATTGTGATGCGTTTGATTGTGCTGGAATGAAGTTCGAACTGAAAGAAAGCCAAATTAAAGACGTTACCACGACATAGATGAATAATAATGATTTGAAAGTCCACCCGCCGCTATCCGCCGCATGGAAGCGCCTAATTTGTGATTGTGACGCGTTCGATTGTGCTGGAATGAAGTTCGAGGTGAAATGAAGCCAAATTAAAGACGTTACCACGACATAGATGAATAATAATGAGTTTGAAAGTCCACCCGCCGCTATCCGCCGCATGTAAGCGCCTAATTTGTGATTGTGATGCGTTCGATTGTGCTGAAAAGATGTTCGAACTGAAATAAAGCCAAATTAAAGACGTTACCACGACATAGATGATTAATAAGCGCCTAATTTGTGATTGTGATGCGTTTGATTGTGCTGGAATGAAGTTCGAACTGAAAGAAAGCCAAATTAAAGACGTTACCACGACATAGATGAATAATAATGAGTTGAAAATCCACCCGCCGCTATCCACCGCATGTAAGCGCCTAATTTGTGATTGTCACGTGATCGATTGTGCTGGACAGACGTTCGATCTGAAATAAAGCCAAATTAAAGACGTTACCACAACATAAATGAATAATAATGAGTTGAAAATCCACCCGCCGCTATCCGCCGCATGTAAGCGCCTAATTTGTGATTGTGACGTGATCGATTGTGCTGGAATGAAGTTCGAAGTGAAATAAAGCCAAATTAAAGACGTTACCACGACATAGATGAATAATAATGAGATGAAAGCCCAACTGCCGCTATCCGCCGCATATACGCGCCTAATTTGTGATTGTAATGCGTTCGATTGTGCTGGAATGAAGTTCGAACTGAAATAAAGCCAAATTAAAGACGTTACCACGACATAGATGAATAATAATAAGATGAAAGCCCACCCGCCGCTATCCGCCGCATTTAAGCGCCTAATTTGTGATTGTGATTCGTTCGATTGCGGTGGAAAGAAGTTCGAACTGAAAGAAAGCCAAATTAAAGACGTTACCACGACATAGATGAATAATAATAAGATGAAACTGCACCCGCCGCTATCCGCCGCATGTAAGCGCCTAATTTGTGATTGGGATTAGTTCGATTGTGCTGGAATGAAGTTCGAAGTGAAATAAAGCCAAATTCAAGACGTTACCACGACATAGATGAATAATAATGATTTGAAAGTCCACCCGCCGCTATCCGCCGCATGTAAGCGCCTAATTTGTGATTGCGACGCCTTCGATTGTGCTGGAATGAAGTTCGAACTGAAATAAAGCCAAATTAAAGACGTTACCACGACATAGATGAATAATAAGCGCCTAATTTGTGATTGTGATGCGTTCGATTGTGCTGGAATGAAGTTCGAAGTGAAATAAAGCCAAATTAAAGACGTTACCACGAAATAGATGAATAATAATGAGATGAAAGCCCACCCGCCGCTATCCGCCGCATGTAAGCGCCTAATTTGTGATTGTGATGCGTTCGATTGTGCTGGAATGAATTTCGAACTGAAATGAAGCCAAATTAAAGACGTTACCACGACATAGCTGGATAATAATGAGTTGAAAATCCACCCGCCGCTATCCGCCGCATGTAAGCGCCTAATTTGTGATTGTGACGTGATCGATTGTGCTGGAATGAAATTCGAAGTGAAATAAAGCCAAATTAAAGACGTTACCACGACATAGATGAATAATAATGAGATGAAAGCCCACCCGCCGCTATCCGCCGCATTTAAGCGCCTAATTTGTGATTGTGATTCGTTCGATTGCGGTGGAAAGAAGTTCGAACTGAAAGAAAGCCAAATTAAAGACGTTACCACGACATAGATGAATAATAATAAGGTGAAACTGCACCCGCCGCTATCCGCCGCATGTAAGCGCCTAATTTGTGATTGGGATTAGTTCGATTGTGCTGGAATGAAGTTCGAAGTGAAATAAAGCCAAATTAAAGACGTTACCACGACATAGATGAATAATAATGATTTGAAAGTCCACCCGCCGCTATCCGCAGCATGTAAGCGCCTAATTTGTGATTGCGACGCCTTCGATTGTGCTGGAATGAAGTTCGAACTGAAATAAAGCCAAATTAAAGACGTTACCACGACATAGATGAATAATAAGCGCCTAATTTGTGATTGTGATGCGTTCGATTGTGCTGGAATGAAGTTCGAAGTGAAATAAAGCCAAATTAAAGACGTTACCACGAAATAGATGAATAATAATGAGATGAAAGCCCACCCGCCGCTATCCGCCGCATGTAAGCGCCTAATTTGTGATTGTGATGCGTTCGATTGTGCTGGAATGAATTTCGAACTGAAATGAAGCCAAATTAAAGACGTTACCACGACATAGCTGGATAATAATGAGTTGAAAATCCACCCGCCGCTATCCGCCGCATGTAAGCGCCTAATTTGTGATTGTGACGTGATCGATTGTGCTGGACAGACGTTGGATCTGAAATAAAGCCAAATTAAAGACCTTACCACGACATAGATGAATAATAATGAGTTGAAAATCCATCCGCCGCTATCCGCCGCATGTAAGCGCCTAATTTGTGATTGTGACGTGATCGATTGTGCTGGAATGAAGTTCGAAGTGAAATAAAGCCAAATTAAAGACGTTACCACGACATAGATGAATAATAATGAGATGAAAGCCCAACTGCCGCTATCCGCCGCATGAAAGCGCCTAATTTGTGATTGTAATGCGTACGATTGTGCTGGAAAGAAGTTCGAACTGAAATAAATCCAAATTAAAGACGTTACCACGACATAGATGAATAATAAGCGCCTAATTTGTCATTGTGATGCGTTCGATTGTGCTGGAAAGAAGTTCGAACTGAAATAAAGCCAAATTAAAGACGTTACCACGACATAGATGAATAAAAATGAGATGAAAGCCCACCTGCCGCTATCCGCCGCATTTAAGCGCCTAATTTGTGATTGTGATTCGTTCGATTGTGCTGGAATGACGTTCGAACTGAAATAAAGCCAAATTAAAGACGTTACCACGACATAGATGAATAATAATGAGATGAAAGCCCACCTGCCGCTATCTGCCGCATGTAAGCGCCTAATTTGTGATTGTGATGCTTTCGATTGCAGTGGAAAGAAGTTTGAACTGAAATGAAGCCAAATTAAAGACGTTACCACGACATAGATGAATAATAATGAGATGAAAGTCCACCTGCCGCTATCCGCCGCATTTAAGCGCCTAATTTGTGATTGTGATGCGTTCGGTTGCGGTGGAAAGAAGTTCGAACTGAAATAAAGCCAAATTAAAGACGTTACCACGACATAGATGAATAATAATGAGTTGAAAGTCCACCCGCCGTTATCCGCCGCATGTAAGCGCCTAATTTGTGATTGTGATGCTTTCGATTGCAGTGGAAAGAAGTTTGAACTGAAATGAAGCCAAATTAAAGACGTTACCACGACATAGATGAATAATAATGAGATGAAAGTCCACCTGCCGCTATCCGCCGCATTTAAGCGCCTAATTTGTGATTGTGATGCGTTCGGTTGCGGTGGAAAGAAGTTCGAACTGAAATAAAGCCAAATTAAAGACGTTACCACGACATAGATGAATAATAATAAGATGAAACTGCACCCGCCGCCATCCGCCGCATTTAAGCGCCTAATTTGTGATTGTGATTCGTTCGATTGCGGTGGAAAGAAGTTCGAACTGAAAGAAAGCCAAATTAAAGACGTTACCACGACATAGATGAGTAATAATGAGATGAAAGTCCACCTGCCGCTATCCGCCGCATGTAAGCGCCTAATTTGTGATTGTGATGCATTCGATTGTGCTGGAATGAAGTTCGAAGTGAAAGAAAGCCAAATTAAAGACGTTACCACGACATAGATGAATAATAATGATTTGAAAGTCCACCCGCCGCTATCCGCCGATTGGAAGCGCCTAATTTGTGATTGCGACGCCTTCGATTGTGCTGGAATGAAGTTCGAACTGAAATAAAGCCAAATTAAAGACGTTACCACGACATAGATGAATAATAAGCGCCTAATTTGTGATTGTGATGCGTTCGATTGTGCTGGAATGAAGTTCGAAGTGAAATAAATCCAAATTAAAGACGTTACCACGACATAGATGAATAATAATGAGATGAAAGCCCACCTGCCGCTATCCGCCGCATGTAAGCGCCTAATTTGTGATTGTGATTCGTTCGACTGTGCTGGAATGACGTTCGAACTGAAAGAAAGCCAAATTAAAGAGGTTGCCACGACATCGATGAATAGTAAGCGCCTAATTTGTGATTGTGATGCGTTCGATTGTGCTGGAATGAAGTTCGAACTGAAATGAAGCCAAATTAAAGACGTTACCACGACATAGATGAATAGTCAGCGCCTAATTTGTGATTGTGATGCGTTCGATTGTGCTGGAATGAAGTTCGAAGTGAAATAAAGCCAAATTAAAGACGTTACCACGACATAGATGAATAATAATGAGATGAAAGCCCACCTGCCGCTATCCGCCGCATGTACGCGCCTAATTTGTGATTGTGATGCGTTCGATTGTGCTGGAATGAAGTTCGAAGTGAAATAAAGCCAAATTAAAGACGTTACCACGACATAGATGAATAATAATGAGTTGAAAATCCACCCACCGCTATCCGCCGCATGTAAGCGCCTAAATTGTGATTGTGACGTGATCGATTGTGCTGGACAGAAGTTCGAACTGAAATAAAGCCAAATTAAACACGTTACCACGACATAGATGAATAATAATGAGATCAAAGCCCAACTGCCGCTATCCGCCGCATGTACGCGCCTAATTTGTGATTGTGATGCGATCGATTGTGCTGGAAAGATGTTCGAACTGAAATAAAACCAAATTAAAGACGTTACCACGACATAGATGAATAATAAGCGCCTAATTTGTGATTGTGATGCGTTCGATTGTGCTGGAATGAAGTTCGAACTGAATTGAAGCCAAATTAAAGACGTTACCACGACATAGATGAATAATAATGAGATGAAACTGCACCCGCCGCTATCCGCCGCATTTAAGCGCCTAATTTGTGATTGTGATGCGTTTGATTGCGGTGGAAAGAAGTTCGAACTGAAAGAAAGCCAAATTAAAGACGTTACCACGACATAGATGAATAATAATGAGATGAAAGCCCACCTGCCGCTATCCGCCGCATTTAAGCGCCTAATTTGTGATTGTGATTCGTTCGATTGTGCTAGAATGAAGTTGGAACTGAAAGAAAGCCAAATTAAAGACGTTACCACGACATAAATGAATAATAATGAGTTGAAAATCTACCCGCCGCTATCCGCTGCATGTAAGCGCCTAATTTGTGATTGTCACGTGATCGATTGTGCTGGAAAGACGTTCGAACTGAAATAAAGCCAAATTAAAGACGTTACCACGACATAGATGAATAATAATGAGTTGAAAATCCATCCGCCGTTATCCGCCGCATGTAAGCGGCTAAATTGTGATTGTGATGCGTTCAATTTTGCTGGAATGAAGTTGTAACTGAAAGAAAGCCACATTAAAGACGTTACCACGACATAAATGAATAATAATGAGATGAAAGCCCACCTGCCGCTATCCGCCGCATGTAAGCGCCTAATTTGTGATTGTGACGCGTTCGATTGTGCTTGAAAGAAGTTCGAACTGAAATAAAGCCAAATTAAAGACGTTACCACGACATAGATGAATAATAATGAGATGAAACTGCACCCGCCGCTATCCGCCGCATTTAAGCGCCTAATTTGTGATTGTGATGCGTTTGATTGCGGTGGAAAGAAGTTCGAACTGAAATAAAGCCAAATTAAAGACGTTACCACGACATAGATGAATAATATGCGCCCAATTTGTCATTGTGATGCGTTCGATTGCGGTGGAATAAAGTTTGAAGTGAAATGAAGCCAAATTAAAGACGTTAACACGACACAGATGAATAATAATGAGATCAAAGCCAAACGGCCGCTATCCGCCGCATGTAAGCGCGTAATTTTTCTTTGTGATGCGTTCGATTGTGCTGGAAAGATGTTTGAACTGAAATAAAGCCAAATTAAAGACGTTACCACGACATAGATGATTAATAAGCGCCTAATTAGTGATTGTGATGTGTTTGATTGTGCTGGAATGAAGTTCGAACTGAAAGAAAGCCAAATTAAAGACGTTTCCACGACATAGATGAATAAAAATGAGATGAAAGCCCACCTGCCGCTATCCGCCGCATTTAAGCGCCTAATTTGTGATTGTGATTCGTTCGATTGTGCTGGAATGAAGTTCGAACTGAAATAAAGCCAAATTAAAGACGTTACCACGACATAGATGAATAATAATGAGATGAAAGCCCACCTGCTGCTATCCGCCGCATGTAAGCGCCTAATTTGTGATTGTGATGCTTTCGATTGCAGTGGAAAGAAGTTTGAACTGAAATAAAGCCAAATTAAAGACGTTACCACGACATAGATGAATAATAATGAGATGAAAGTCCACCTGCCGCTATCCGCCACATGTAATCGCCTAATTTGTGATTGTGATGCGTTCAATTGCGGTGGAAAGAAGTTCGACCTGAAAGAAAGCCAAATTAAAGACGTTACCACGACATAGATGAATAATAATAAGATGAAAGCCCACCCGCCGCTATCCGCCGCATTTAAGCGCCTAATTTGTGATTGTGATTCGTTCGATTGCGGTGGAAAGAAGTTCGAACTGAAAGAAAGCCAAATTAAAGACGTTACCACGACATAGATGAATAATAATAAGATGAAACTGCACCCGCCGCTATCCGCCGCATTTAAGCGCCTAATTTGTGATTGGGATTAGTTCGATTGTGCTGGAATGAAGTTCGAAGTGAAATAAAGCCAAATTAAAGACGTTACCACGACATAGATGAATAATAATGATTTGAAAGTCCACCCGCCGCTATCCGCCGATTGGAAGCGCCTAATTTGTGATTGCGACGCCTTCGATTGTGCTGGAATGAAGTTCGAACTGAAATAAAGCCAAATTAAAGACGTTACCACGACATAGATGAATAATAAGCGCCTAATTTGTGATTGTGATGCGTTCGATTGTGCTGGAATGAAGTTCGAAGTGAAATAAAGCCAAATTAAAGACGTTACCACGAAATAGATGAATAATAATGAGATGAAAGTCCACCCGCCGCTATCCGCCGCATGTAAGCGCCTAATTTGTGATTGTGATGCGTTCGATTGTGCTGGAATGAATTTCGAACTGAAATGAAGCCAAATTAAAGACGTTACCACGACATAGCTGGATAATAATGAGTTGAAAATCCACCCGCCGCTATCCGCCGCATGTAAGCGCCTAATTTGTGATTGTGACGTGATCGATTGTGCTGGAATGAAATTCGAAGTGAAATAAAGCCAAATTAAAGACGTTACCACGACATAGATGAATAATAACGAGATGAAAGCGCAACTGCCGCTGTCCGCCGCATGTACGCGCCTAATTTGTGATTGTGATCCGTTCGATTGTGCTGGAAAGAAGTTTGAACTGAAATAAATCCAAATTAAAGACGTTACCACGACATAGATGAATAATAATGAGATGAAAGCCCAACTGCCGCTATCCGCCGCATGTAAGCGCGTAATTTTTCATTGTGATGCGTTCGATTGTGCTGGAATGAAGTTCGAAGTGAAATAAAGCCAAATTAAAGACGTTACCACGACATAGATGAATAATAATGATTTGAAAGTCCACCCGCCGCTATCCGCCGATTGGAAGCGCCTAATTTGTGATTGCGACGCCTTCGATTGTGCTGGAATGAAGTTCGAACTGAAATAAAGCCAAATTAAAGACGTTACCACGACATAGATGAATAATAAGCGCCTAATTTGTGATTGTGATGCGTTCGATTGTGCTGGAATGAAGTTCGAAGTGAAATAAAGCCAAATTAAAGACGTTACCACGAAATAGATGAATAATAATGAGATGAAAGCCCACCCGCCGCTATGCGCCGCATGTAAGCGCCTAATTTGTGATTGTGATGCGTTCGATTGTGCTGGAATGAATTTCGAACTGAAATGAAGCCAAATTAAAGACGTTACCACGACATAGCTGGATAATAATGAGTTGAAAATCCACCCGCCGCTATCCGCCGCATGTAAGCGCCTAATTTGTGATTGTGACGTGATCGATTGTGCTGGAATGAAATTCGAAGTGAAATAAAGCCAAATTAAAGACGTTACCACGACATAGCTGGATAATAATGAGTTGAAAATCCACCCGCCGCTATCCGCCGCATGTAAGCGCCTAATTTGTGATTGTGACGTGATCGATTGTGCTGGAATGAAATTCGAAGTGAAATAAAGCCAAATTAAAGACGTTACCAAGACATAGATGAATAATAATGAGATGAAAGCCCAACTGCCGCTATCCGCCGCAGGTAAGCGCGTAATTTTTCATTGTGATGCGTTCGATTGTGCTGGAATGAAGTTCGAACTGAAATAAAGCCAAATTAAAGACGTTACCACGACATAGATGAATAATAATAAGATGAAACTGCACCCGCCGCCATCCGCCGCATTTAAGCGCCTAATTTGTGATTGTGATGCGTTCGATTGTGCTGGAATGAAGATCAAACTGAAACAAAGCCAAATTAAAGACGTTACCACGACATAGATGAATAGTAAGCGCCTAATTTGTGATTGTGATGCGTTCGATTGTGCTGGAATGAAGTTCGAACTGAAATGAAGCCAAATTAAAGACGTTACCACGACATAGATGAATAGTCAGCGCCTAATTTGTGATTGTGATGCGTTCGATTGTGCTGGAATGAAGTTCGAAGTGAAATAAAGCCAAATTAAAGACGTTACCACGACATACATGAATATTAATGAGATGAAAGCCCACCTGCCGCTATCCGCCGCATGTAAGCGCCTAATTTGTGATTGTGATGCGTTCGATTGTGCTGGAATGAAGTTGGAACTGAAAGAAAGCCAAATTAAAGACGTTACCACGACATAAATGAATAATAATGAGTTGAAAATCCACCCGCCGCTATCCGCCGCATGTAAGCGCCTAATTTGTGATTGTCACGTGATCGATTGTGCTGGAAAGACGTTCGAACTGAAATAAAGCCAAATTAAAGACGTTACCACGACATAGAGGAATAATAATGAGTTGAAAATCCATCCGCCGCTATCCGCCGCATGTAAGCGCCTAAATTGTGATTGTGATGCGTTCAATTGTGCTGGAATGAAGTTGGAACTGAAAGAAAGCCAAATTAAAGACGTTACCACGACATAAATGAATAATAATGAGATGAAAGCGCACCTGCCGCTATCCGCCGCATGTAAGCACCTAAATTGTGATTGTGCTGGAAAGAAGTTCGAACTGAAATAAAGCCAAATTAAAGACGTTACCACGACATAGCTGAATAATAATGAGATGAAAGCCCACCTGCCGCTATCCGCCGCATGTAAGCGCCTAATTTGTGATTGTGACGCGTTCGATTGTGCTTGAAAGAAGTTCGAACTGAAATAAAGCCAAATTAAATACGTTACCACGACATAGATGATTAATAAGCGCCTAATTAGTGATTGTGATGCGTTTGATTGTGCTGGAATGAAGTTCGAACTGAAAGAAAGCCAAATTAAAGACGTTACCACGACATAGATGAATAAAAATGAGATGAAAGCCCACCTGCCGCTATCCGCCGCATTTAAGCGCCTAATTTGTGATTGTGATTCGTTCGATTGTGCTGGAATGAAGTTCGAACTGAAATAAAGCCAAATTAAAGACGTTACCACGACATAGATGAATAATAATGAGATGAAAGCCCACCTGCCGCTATCCGCCGCATGTAAGCGCCTAATTTGTGATTGTGATGCTTTCGATTGCAGTCGAAAGAAGTTTGAACTGAAATAAAGCCAAATTAAAGACGTTACCACGACATAGATGAATAATAATGAGATGTAAGTCCACCTGCCGCTATCCGCCGCATTTAATCGCCTAATTTGTGATTGTGATGCGTTCGATTGCGGTGGAAAGAAGTTCGAACTGAAAGAAAGCCAAATTAAAGACGTTACCACGACATAGATGAATAATAATAAGATGAAAGCCCACCCGCCGCTATCCGCCGCATTTAAGCGCCTAATTTGTGATTGTGATTCGTTCGATTGCGCTGGAAAGAAGTTCGAACTGAAAGAAAGCCAAATTAAAGACGTTACCACGACATAGATGAATAATAATAAGATGAAACTGCACCCGCCGCTATCCGCCGCATGTAAGCGCCTAATTTGTGATTGGGATTAGTTCGATTGTGCTGGAATGAAGTTCGAAGTGAAATAAAGCCAAATTAAAGACGTTACCACGACATAGATGAATAATAATGATTTGAAAGTCCACCCGCCGCTATCCGCCGCATGTAAGCGCCTAATTTGTGATTGCGACGCCTTCGATTGTGCTGGAATGAAGTTCGAACTGAAATAAAGCCAAATTAAAGACGTTACCACGACATAGATGAATAATAAGCGCCTAATTTGTGATTGTGATGCGTTCGATTGTGCTGGAATGAAGTTCGAAGTGAAATAAAGCCAAATTAAAGACGTTACCACGAAATAGATGAATAATAATGAGATGAAAGCCCACCCGCCGCTATCCGCCGCATGTAAGCGCCTAATTTGTGATTGTGATGCGTTCGATTGTGCTGGAATGAATTTCGAACTGAAATGAAGCCAAATTAAAGACGTTACCACGACATAGCTGGATAATAATGAGTTGAAAATCCACCCGCCGCTATCCGCCGCATGTAAGCGCCTAATTTGTGATTGTGACGTGATCGATTGTGCTGGAATGAAATTCGAAGTGAAATAAAGCCAAATTAAAGACGTTACCACGACATAGATGAATAATAATGAGATGAAAGCCCACCCGCCGCTATCCGCCGCATTTAAGCGCCTAATTTGTGATTGTGATTCGTTCGATTGCGGTGGAAAGAAGTTCGAACTGAAACAAAGCCAAATTAAAGACGTTACCACGACATAGATGAATAATAATAAGGTGAAACTGCACCCGCCGCTATCCGCCGCATGTAAGCGTCTAATTTGTGATTGGGATTAGTTCGATTGTGCTGGAATGAAGTTCGAAGTGAAATAAAGCCAAATTAAAGACGTTACCACGACATAGATGAATAATAATGATTTGAAAGTCCACCCGCCGCTATCCGCAGCATGTAAGCGCCTAATTTGTGATTGCGACGCCTTCGATTGTGCTGGAATGAAGTTCGAACTGAAATAAAGCCAAATTAAAGACGTTACCACGACATAGATGAATAATAAGCGCCTAATTTGTGATTGTGATGCGTTCGATTGTGCTGGAATGAAGTTCGAAGTGAAATAAAGCCAAATTAAAGACGTTACCACGAAATAGATGAATAATAATGAGATGAAAGCCCACCCGCCGCTATCCGCCGCATGTAAGCGCCTAATTTGTGATTGTGATGCGTTCGATTGTGCTGGAATGAATTTCGAACTGAAATGAAGCCAAATTAAAGACGTTACCACGACATAGCTGGATAATAATGAGTTGAAAATCCACCCGCCGCTATCCGCCGCATGTAAGCGCCTAATTTGTGATTGTGACGTGATCGATTGTGCTGGAATGAAATTCGAAGTGAAATAAAGCCAAATTAAAGACGTTACCACGACATAGATGAATAATAATGAGATGAAACTGCAACTGCCGCTGTCCGCCGCATGTACGCGCCTAATTTGTGATTGTGATCCGTTCGATTGTGCTGGAAAGAAGTTTGAACTGAAATAAATCCAAATTAAAGACGTTACCACGACATAGATGAATAATAATGAGATGAAAGCCCAACTGCCGCTATCCGCCGCATGTAAGCGCGTAATTTTTCATTGTGATGCGTTCGATTGTGCTGGAATGAAGTTCGAACTGAAATGAAGCCAAATTAAAGACGTTACCACGACATAGATGAATAATAAGCGCCTAATTTGTCATTGTGATGCGTTCGATTGCGGTGGAAAGAAGCTCGAACTGAAAGAAAGCCAAATTAAAGACGTTACCACGACATAGATGAATAATAATAAGATGAAACTGCACCCGCCGCCATCCGCCGCATTTAAGCGCCTAATTTGTGATTGTGATGCTTCGATTGTGCTGGAATGAAGATCAAACTGAAAGAAAGCCAAATTAAAGACGTTACCACGACATAGATGAATAGTAAGCGCCTAATTTGTGATTGTGATGCGTTCGATTGTGCTGGAATGAAGTTCGAACTGAAATGAAGCCAAATTAAAGACGTTACCACGACATAGATGAATAGTCAGCGCCTAATTTGTGATTGTGATGCGTTCGATTGTGCTGGAATGAAGTTCGAACTGAAATAAAGCCAAATTAAAGACGTTACCACGACATACATGAATATTAATGAGATGAAAGCCCACCTGCCGCTATCCGCCGCATGTACGCGCCTAATTTGTGATTGTGATGCGTTCGATTGTGCTGGAATGAAGTTGGAACTGAAAGAAAGCCAAATTAAAGACGTTACCACGACATAAATGAATAATAATGAGTTGAAAATCCACCCGCCGCTATCCGCCGCATGTAAGCGCCTAATTTGTGATTGTCACGTGATCGATTGTGCTGGAAAGACGTTCGAACTGAAATAAAGCCAAATTAAAGACGTTACCACGACATAGATGAATAATAATGAGTTGAAAATCCCACCCGCCGCTATCCGCCGCAGGTAAGCGCGTAATTTTTCATTGTGATGCGTTCGATTGTGCTGGAATGAAGTTCGAACTGAAATAAAGCCAAATTAAAGACGTTACCACGACATAGATGAATAATAATAAGATGAAAACTGCACCGCCGCCATCCGCCGCATTTAAGCGCCTAATTTGTGATTGTGATGCGTTCGATTGTGCTGGAATGAAGTTCGAACTGAAATAAAGCCAAATTAAAGACGTTACCACGACATAGATGAATAGTACGCGCCTAATTGTGATGTGATGCGTTCGATTGTGCTGGAATGAAGTTCGAACTGAAATGAAGCCAAATTAAAGACGTTACCACGACATAGATGAATAGTCAGCGCCTAATTTGTGATTGTGATGCGTTCGATTGTGCTGGAATGAAGTTCGAACTGAAATAAAGCCAAATTAAAGACGTTACCACGACATACATGAATATAATGAGATGAAAGCCCACCTGCCGCTATCCGCCGCATGTAAGCGCCTAATTTGTGATTGTGATGCGTTCGATTGTGCTGGAATGAAGTTGGAACTGAAAGAAAGCCAAATTAAAGACGTTACCACGACATAAATGAATAATAATGAGTGAAAGTCCACCCGCCGCTATCCGCCGCATGTAAGCGCCTAATTTGTGATTGTCACGTGATCGATTGTGCTGGAAAGACGTTCGAACTGAAATAAAGCCAAATTAAAGACGTTACCACGACATAGATGAATAATAATGAGTTGAAATCCACCGCCGCTATCCGCCGCATGTAAGCGCCTAAATTGTGATTGTGATGCGTTCGATTGTGCTGGAATGAAGTTCGAACTGAAAGAAAGCCAAATTAAAGACGTTACCACGACATAAATGAATAATAATGAGATGAAAGCGCACCTGCCGCTATCCGCCGCATGTAAGCACCTAAAGATTGTGATTGTGCTGGAAAGAAGTTCGAACTGAAATAAAGCCAAATTAAAGACGTTACCACGACATAGATGAATAATAATGAGATGAAAGCCCACCTGCCGCTATCCGCCGCATGTAAGCGCCTAATTTGTGATTGTGACGCGTTCGATTGTGCTGGAAAGAAGTTCGAACTGAAATAAAGCCAAATTAAAGACGTTACCACGACATAGATGATTAATAAGCGCCTAATTAGTGATTGTGATGCGTTTGATTGTGCTGGAATGAAGTTCGAACTGAAAGAAAGCCAAATTAAAGACGTTACCACGACATAGATGAATAAAATGAGATGAAAGCCCACCTGCCGCTATCCGCCGCATTTAAGCGCCTAATTTGTGATTGTGATTCGTTCGATTGTGCTGGAATGAAGTTCGAACTGAAATAAAGCCAAATTAAAGACGTTACCACGACATAGATGAATAATAATGAGATGAAAGCCCACCTGCCGCTATCCGCCGCATGTAAGCGCCTAATTTGTGATTGTGATGCGTTCGATTGCGTGGAAAGAAGTTCGAACTGAAATAAAGCCAAATTAAAGACGTTACCACGACATAGATGAATAATAATGAGATGAAGTCCACCTGCCGCTATCCGCCGCATTTAATCGCCTAATTTGTGATTGTGATGCGTTCGATTGCGGTGGAAAGAAGTTCGAACTGAAAGAAAGCCAAATTAAAGACGTTACCACGACATAGATGAATAATAATGAGATGAAAGTCCCACCCGCCGCTATCCGCCGCATGTAAGCGCCTAATTTGTGATTGTGATTCGTTCGATTGTGCTGGAAAGAAGTTCGAACTGAAAGAAAGCCAAATTAAAGACGTTACCTCGACATAGATGAATAATAATGATTGAAACTGCACCCGCCGCTATCCGCCGCATGTAAGCGCCTAATTTGTGATTGGATCAGTTCGATTGTGCTGGAATGAAGTTCGAAGTGAAATAAAGCCAAATTAAAGACGTTACCACGACATAGATGAATAATAATGATTTGAAAGTCCACCCGCCGCTATCCGCCGCATGTAAGCGCCTAATTTGTGATTGCGACGCGTTCGATTGTGCTGGAATGAAGTTCGAACTGAAATAAAGCCAAATTAAAGACGTTACCACGACATAGATGAATAATAAGCGCCTAATTTGTGATTGTGATGCGTTCGATTGTGCTGGAATGAAGTTCGAAGTGAAATAAAGCCAAATTAAAGACGTTACCACGAAATAGATGAATAATAATGAGATGAAAGCCCACCCGCCGCTATCCGCCGCATGTAAGCGCCTAATTTGTGATTGTGATGCGTTCGATTGTGCTGGAATGAATTTCGAACTGAAATGAAGCCAAATTAAAGACGTTACCACGACATAGCTGGATAATAATGAGTTGAAAATCCACCCGCCGCTATCCGCCGCATGTAAGCGCCTAATTTGTGATTGTGACGTGATCGATTGTGCTGGAATGAAATTCGAAGTGAAATAAAGCCAATTAAAGACGTTACCACGACATAGATGAATAATAATGAGATGAAAGCCCACCCGCCGCTATCCGCCGCATTTAAGCGCCTAATTTGTGATTGTGATTCGTTCGATTGCGGTGGAAAGAAGTTCGAACTGAAACAAAGCCAAATTAAAGACGTTACCACGACATAGATGAATAATAATAAGGTGAAACTGCACCCGCCGCTATCCGCCGCATGTAAGCGTCTAATTTGTGATTGGGATTAGTTCGATTGTGCTGGAATGAAGTTCGAAGTGAAATAAAGCCAAATTAAAGACGTTACCACGACATAGATGAATAATAATGATTTGAAAGTCCACCCGCCGCTATCCGCAGCATGTAAGCGCCTAATTTGTGATTGCGACGCCTTCGATTGTGCTGGAATGAAGTTCGAACTGAAATAAAGCCAAATTAAAGACGTTACCACGACATAGATGAATAATAAGCGCCTAATTTGTGATTGTGATGCGTTCGATTGTGCTGGAATGAAGTTCGAAGTGAAATAAAGCCAAATTAAAGACGTTACCACGAAATAGATGAATAATAATGAGATGAAAGCCCACCCGCCGCTATCCGCCGCATGTAAGCGCCTAATTTGTGATTGTGATGCGTTCGATTGTGCTGGAATGAATTTCGAACTGAAATGAAGCCAAATTAAAGACGTTACCACGACATAGCTGGATAATAATGAGTTGAAAATCCACCCGCCGCTATCCGCCGCATGTAAGCGCCTAATTTGTGATTGTGACGTGATCGATTGTGCTGGAATGAAATTCGAAGTGAAATAAAGCCAAATTAAAGACGTTACCACGACATAGATGAATAATAATGAGATGAAAGCTGCAACTGCCGCTGTCCGCCGCATGTACGCGCCTAATTTGTGATTGTGATCCGTTCGATTGTGCTGGAAAGAAGTTGAACTGAAATAAATCCAAATTAAAGACGTTACCACGACATAGATGAATAATAATGAGATGAAAGCCCAACTGCCGCTATCCGCCGCATGTAAGCGCGTAATTTTTCATTGTGATGCGTTCGATTGTGCTGGAATGAAGTTCGAACTGAAATGAAGCCAAATTAAAGACGTTACCACGACATAGATGAATAATAAGCGCCTAATTTGTCATTGTGATGCGTTCGATTGCGGTGGAAAGAAGCTCGAACTGAAAGAAAGCCAAATTAAAGACGTTACCACGACATAGATGAATAATAATAAGATGAAACTGCACCCGCCGCCATCCGCCGCATTTAAGCGCCTAATTTGTGATTGTGATGCTTTCGATTGTGCTGGAATGAAGATCAAACTGAAAGAAAGCCAAATTAAAGACGTTACCACGACATAGATGAATAGTAAGCGCCTAATTTGTGATTGTGATGCGTTCGATTGTGCTGGAATGAAGTTCGAACTGAAATGAAGCCAAATTAAAGACGTTACCACGACATAGATGAATAGTCAGCGCCTAATTTGTGATTGTGATGCGTTCGATTGTGCTGGAATGAAGTTCGAACTGAAATAAAGCCAAATTAAAGACGTTACCACGACATACATGAATATTAATGAGATGAAAGCCCACCTGCCGTTATCCGCCGCATGTACGCGCCTAATTTGTGATTGTGATGCGTTCGATTGTGCTGGAATGAAGTTGGAACTGAAAGAAAGCCAAATTAAAGACGTTACCACGACATAAATGAATAATAATGAGTTGAAAATCCACCCGCCGCTATCCGCCGCATGTAAGCGCCTAATTTGTGATTGTCACGTGATCGATTGTGCTGGAAAGACGTTCGAACTGAAATAAAGCCAAATTAAAGACGTTACCACGACATAGATGAATAATAATGAGTTGAAAATCCACCCGCCGCTATCCGCCGCATGTAAGCGCCTAATTTGTGATTGTCACGTGATCGATTGTGCTGGAAAGACGTTCGAACTGAAATAAAGCCAAATTAAAGACGTTACCACGACATAGATAAATAATAATGAGTTGAAAATCCATCCGCCGCTATCCGCCGCATGTAAGCGCCTAAATTGTGATTGTGATGCGTTCAATTGTGCTGGAATGAAGTTGGAACTGAAATAAAGCCAAATTAAAGACGTTACCACGACATAAATGAATAATAATGAGATGAAAGCCCACCTGCCGCTATCCGCCGCATGTAAGCACCTAATTTGTGATTGTGCTGGAAAGAAGTTCGAACTGAAATAAAGCCAAATTAAAGACGTTACCACGACATATATGAATAATAATGAGATGAAAGCCCACCTGCCGCTATCCGCCGCATGTAAGCGCCTAATTTGTGATTGTGACGCGTTCGATTGTGCTGGAAAGAAGTTTGAACTGAAATAAAGCCAAATTAAAGACGTTACCACGACATAGATGAATAATAATGAGATGAAACTGCACTCGCCGCTATCCGCCGCATGTAAGCGCGTAATTTTTCATTGTGATGCGTTCGATTGTGCTGGAAAGATGTTCGAACTGAAATAAAGCCAAATTAAAGACGTTACGACGACATAGATGATTAATAAGCACCTAATTTGTGATTGTGATGCGTTTGATTGTGCTGGAATGAAGTTCGAACTGAAAGAAAGCCAAATTAAAGACGTTACCACGAGATAGATGAATAATAATGAGATGAAAGTCCACCAGCCGCTATCCGCCGCATCTGCGCGCCTAATTTGTGATTGCGACGCGTTAGATTGTGCTGGAATGAAGTTCGAACTGAAATAAAGCCAAATTAAAGACGTTACCACGAAATACATGAATAATAATGAGATGAAAGTCCACCCACCGCTATCCGCCACATGTAAGCGCCTAATTTGTGATTGTGATGCGTTCGATTGTGCTGGAATGAAGTTCGATCTGAAATAAAGCCAAATTAAAGACGTTACCACGAAATAGATGAATAATAATGAGATGAAAGCCCACCTGCCGCTATCCGCCGCATGTAAGCGCCTAATTTGTGATTGTGATGCGTTCGATTGCGGTGGAAAGAAGTTCGAACTGAAAGAAAGCCAAATTAAAGACTTTACCACGACATAGATGAGTAATAATGAGATGAAAGTCCACCTGCCGCTATCCGCCGCATGTAAGCGCCTAATTTGTCATTGTGATGCATTCGATTGCGCTGGAAAGAAGTTCGAACTGAAAGAAAGCCAAATTAAAGACGTTACCAAGACATAGATGAATAATAATGAGTTGAAAGTCCACCCGCCGCTATCCGCCGCATGTAAGCGCCTAATTTGTGATTGTGACGTGATCGATTGTGCTGGAAAGACGTTCGAACTGAAATAAAGCCAAATTAAAGACGTTACCACGACATAGATGAATAATAATGATTTGAAAGTCCACCCGCCGCTATCCGCCGCATGGCAGCGCCTAATTTGTGATTGTGACCCGTTCGATTTTGCTGGAATGAAGTTCGAGGTGAAATGAAGCCAAATTAAAGACGTTACCACGACATAGATGAATAATAATGATTTGAAAGTCCACCCGCCGCTATCCGCCGCATGTAAGCGCCTAATTTGTGATTGTGATGCGTTCGATTGTGCTGGAAAGATGATCGAACTGAAATAAAGCCAAATTAAAGACGTTACCACGACATAGATGATTAATAAGCGCCTATTTTGTGATTGTGATGCGTTTGATTGTGCTGGAATGAAGTTCGAACTGAAAGAAAGCCAAATTAAAGACGTTACCACGACATAGATGAATAATAATGAGTTGAAAATCCACCCGCCGCTATCCGCCGCATGTAAGCGCCTAATTTGTGATTGTCACGTGATCGATTGTGCTGGACAGACGTTCGATCTGAAATAAAGCCAAAGTAAAGACGTTACCACGACATAGATGAATAATAATGAGTTGAAAATCCACCTGCCGCTATCCGCCGCATGGAAGCGCCTAATTTGTGATTGTGACGCGTTCGATTGTGCTGGAATGAAGTTCGAGGTGAAATGAAGCCAAATTAAAGACGTTACCACGACATAGATGAATAATAATGATTTGAAAGTCCACCCGCCGCTATCCGCCGCATGTAAGTGCCTAATTTGTGATTGTGACGCGTTCGATTGTGCTGGAATGAAGTTCGAACTGAAATAAAGCCAAATTAAAGACGTTACCACCACATAGATGATTAATAAGCGCCTAATTTGTGATTGTGATGCGTTTGATTGTGCTGGAATGAAGTTCGAACTGAAAGAAAGCCAAATTAAAGACGTTACCACGACATAGATGAATAATAATGAGATGAAAGTCCACCAGCCGCTATCCGCCGCATCTGCGCGCCAAATTTTTGATTGCGACGCGTTAGATTGTGCTGGAATGAAGTTCGAACTGAAATAAAGCCAAATTAAAGACGTTACCACGAAATACATGAATAATAATGAGATGAAAGCCCACCTGCCGCTATCCGCCGCATGTAAGCGCCTAATTTGTGATTGTGATGCGTTCGATTGCGGTGGAAAGAAGTTCGAACTGAAAGAAAGCCAAATTAAAGACTTTACCACGACATAGATGAGTAATAATGAGATAAAAGTCCACCTGCCGCTATCCGCCGCATGTAAGCGCCTAATTGTCATTGTCATGCATTCGATTGCGGTGGAAAGAAGTTCGAACTGAAAGAAAGCCAAATTAAAGACGTTACCACGACATAGATGAATAATAATGAGTTGAAAGTCCACCCGCCGCTATCCGCCGCATGTAAGCGCCTAATTTGTGATTGTGACGTGATCGATTGTGCTGGAAAGACGTTCGAACTGAAATAAAGCCAAATTAAAGACGTTACCACGACATAGATGAATAATAATGATTTGAAAGTCCACCCGCCGCTATCCGCCGCATGGAAGCGCCTAATTTGTGATTGTGATGCGTTCGATTGTGCTGGAAAGATGTTCGAACTGAAATAAAGCCAAATTAAAGACGTTACCACGACATAGATGATTAATAAGCGCCTAATTGTGATTGTGATGCGTTTGATTGTGCTGGAATGAAGTTCGAACTGAAAGAAAGCCAAATTAAAGACGTTACCACGACATAGATGAATAATAATGAGTTGAAAATCCACCCGCCGCTATCCGCCGCATGTAAGCGCCTAATTTGTGATTGTCACGTGATCGATTGTGCTGGACAGACGTTCGATCTGAAATAAAGCCAAATTCAAGACGTTACCACGACATAGATGAATAATAATGAGTTGAAAATCCACCCGCCGCTATCCGCCGCATGGAAGCGCCTAATTTGTGATTGTGATGCATTCGATTGTGCTGGAATGAAGTTCGAGGTGAAATGAAGCCAAATTAAAGACGTTACCACGACATAGATGAATAATAATGATTTGAAAGTCCACCCGCCGCTATCCGCCGCATGTAAGCGCCTAATTTGTGATTGTGATGCGTTCAATTGTGCTGGAAAGATGTTCGAACTGAAATAAAGCCAAATTAAAGACGTTACCACGACATAGATGATTAATAAGCGCCTAATTTGTGATTGTGATGCGTTTGATTGTGCTGGAATGAAGTTCGAACTGAATAAAGCCAAATTAAAGACGTTACCACGACATAGATGAATAATAATGATTTGAAAGTCCACCCGCCGCTATCCGCCGCATGGAAGCGCCTAATTTGTGATTGTGACGCGTTCGATTGTGCTGGAATGAAGTTCGAGGTGAAATGAAGCCAAATTAAAGACGTTACCACGACATAGATGAATAATAATGATTTGAAAGTCCACCCGCCGCTATCCGCCGCATGTAAGCGCCTAATTTGTGATTGTGATGCGTTCGATTGTGCTGAAAAGATGTTCGAACTGAAATAAAGCCAAATTAAAGACGTTACCACGACATAGATGATTAATAAGCGCCTAATTTGTGATTGTGATGCGTTTGATTGTGCTGGAATGAAGTTCGAACTGAAAGAAAGCCAAATTAAAGACGTTACCACGACATAGATGAATAATAATGAGTTGAAAATCCACCCGCCGCTATCCACCGCATGTAAGCGCCTAATTTGTGATTGTCACGTGATCGATTGTGCTGGACAGACGTTCGATCTGAAATAAAGCCAAATTAAAGACGTTACCACAACATAAATGAATAATAATGAGTTGAAAATCCACCCGCCGCTATCCGCCGCATGTAAGCGCCTAATTTGTGATTGTGACGTGATCGATTGTGCTGGAATGAAGTTCGAAGTGAAATAAAGCCAAATTAAAGACGTTACCACGACATAGATGAATAATAATGAGATGAAAGCCCAACTGCCGCTATCCGCCGCATATACGCGCCTAATTTGTGATTGTAATGCGTTCGATTGTGCTGGAATGAAGTTCGAACTGAAATAAAGCCAAATTAAAGACGTTACCACGACATAGATGAATAATAAGCGCCTAATTTGTCATTGTGATGCGTTCGGTTGCGGTGGAAAGAAGTTCGAACTGAAATAAAGCCAAATTAAAGACGTTACCACGACATAGATGAATAATAATGAGATGAAAGCCCACCTGCCGCTATCCGCCGCATGTAAGCGCCTAATTTGTGATTGTGATGCTTTCAATTGCAGTGGAAAGAAGTTTGAACTGAAATAAAGCCAAATTAAAGACGTTACCACGACATAGATGAATAATAATGAGATGAAAGTCCACCTGCCGCTATCCGCCGCATTTAATCGCCTAATTTGTGATTGTGATGCGTTCAATTGCGGTGGAAAGAAGTTCGAACTGAAAGAAAGCCAAATTAAAGACGTTACCACGACATAGATGAATAATAATAAGATGAAACTGCACCCGCCGCTATCCGCCGCATTTAAGCGCCTAATTTGTGATTGTGATTCGTTCGATTGCGCTGGAAAGAAGTTCGAACTGAAAGAAAGCCAAATTAAAGACGTTACCACGACATAGATGAATAATAATGAGATGAAAGCCCACCTGCCGCTATCCGCCGCATGTAAGCGCCTAATTTGTGATTGGAATTAGTTAGATTGTGCTGGAATGAAGTTCGAAGTGAAATAAAGCCAAATTAAAGACGTTACCACGACATAGATGAATAATAGTGATTTGAAAGTCCACCCGCCGCTATCCGCCGATTGGAAGCGCCTAATTTGTGATTGCGACGCCTTCGATTGTGCTGGAATTAAGTTCGAACTGAAATAAAGCCAAATTAAAGACGTTACCACGACATAGATGATTAATAAGCGCCTAATTTGTGATTGTGATGCGTTTGATTGTGCTGGAATGAAGTTCGAACTGAAAGAAAGCCAATTAAAGACGTTACCACGACATAGATGAATAATAATGATTTGAAAGTCCACCCGCCGCTATCTGCCGCATGGAAGCGCCTAATTTGTGATTGTGACGCGTTCGATTGTGCTGGAATGAAGTTCGAGGTGAAATGAAGCCAAATTAAAGACGTTACCACGACATAGATGAATAATAATGATTTGAAAGTCCACCCGCCGCTATCCGCCGCATGTAAGCGCCTAATTTGTGATTGTGATGCGTTCGATTGTGCTGGAAAGATGTTCGAACTGAAATAAAGCCAAATTAAAGACGTTACCACGACATAGATGATTAATAAGCGCCTAATTTGTGATTGTGATGCGTTTGATTGTGCTGGAAAGAAGTTTGAACTGAAATAAAGCCAAATTAAAGACGTTACCACGACATAGATGAATAATAATGAGTTGAAAATCCACCCGCCGCTATCCGCCGCATGTAAGCGCCTAATTTGTGATTGTCACGTGATCGATTGTTCTGGACAGACGTTCGATCTGAAATAAAGCCAAATTAAAGACGTTACCACGACATAGATGAATAATAATGAGTTGAAAATCCACCTACCGCTATCCGCCGCATGGAAGCGCCTAATTTGTGATTGTGACGCGTTCGATTGTGCTGGAATGAAGTTCGAGGTGAAATGAAGCCAAATTAAAGACGTTACCACGACATAGATGAATAATAATGATTTGAAAGTCCACCCGCCGCATGTAAGCGCCTAATTTGTGATTGTGATGCGTTCAATTGTGCTGGAAAGATGTTCGAACTGAAATAAAGCCAAATTAAAGACGTTACCACGACATAGATGATTAATAAGCGCCTAATTTGTGATTGTGATGCGTTTGATTGTGCTGGAATGAAGTTCGAACTGAAAGAAAGCCAAATTAAAGACGTTACCACGACATAGATGAATAATAATGAGATGAAAGTCCACCAGCCGCTATCCGCCGCATCTGCGCGCCTAATTTGTGATTGCGACGCGTTAGATTGTGCTGGAATGAAGTTCGAACTGAAATAAAGCCAAATTAAAGACGTTACCACGAAATACATGAATAATAATGAGATGAAAGTCCACCCACCGCTATCCGCCACATGTAAGCGCCTAATTTGTGATTGTGATGCGTTCGATTGTGCTGGAATGAAGTTCGAACTGAAATAAAGCCAAATTAAAGACGTTACCACGAAATAGATGAATAATAATGAGATGAAAGCCCACCTGCCGCTATCCGCCGCATGTAAGCGCCTAATTTGTGATCGTGATGCGTTCGATTGCGGTGGAAAGAAGTTCGAACTGAAAGAAAGCCAAATTAAAGACTTTACCACGACATAGATGAGTAATAATGAGATGAAAGTCCACCTGCCGCTATCCGCCGCATGTAAGCGCCTAATTTGTCATTGTGATGCATTCGATTGCGGTGGAAAGAAGTTCGAACTGAAAGAAAGCCAAATTAAAGACGTTACCACGACATAGATGAATAATAATGATTTGAAAGTCCACCCGCCGCTATCCGCCGCATGGAAGCGCCTAATTTGTGATTGTGATGCGTTCGATTGTGCTGGAAAGATGTTCGAACTGAAATAAAGCCAAATTAAAGACGTTATCACGACATAGATGATTAATAAGCGCCTAATTTGTGATTGTGATGCGTTTGATTGTGCTGGAATGAAGTTCGAGGTGAAATGAAGCCAAATTCAAGACGTTACCACGACATAGATGAATAATAATGATTTGAAAGTCCACCCGCCGCTATCCGCCGCATGGAAGCGCCTAATTTGTGATTGTGACGCGTTCGATTGTGCTGGAATGAAGTTCGAGGTGAAATGAAGCCAAATTAAAGACGTTACCACGACATAGATGAATAATAATGATTTGAAAGTCCACCCGCCGCTATCCGCCGCATGTAAGCGCCTAATTTGTGATTGTGATGCGTTCGATTGTGCTGGAAAGATGTTCGAACTGAAATAAAGCCAAATTAAAGACGTTACCACGACATAGATGATTAATAAGCGCCTAATTTGTGATTGTGATGCGTTTGATTGTGCTGGAATGAAGTTCGAACTGAAAGAAAGCCAAATTAAAGACGTTACCACGACATAGATGAATAATAATGAGATGAAAGTCCACCAGCCGCTATCCGCCGCATCTGCGCGCCTAATTTGTGATTGCGACGCGTTAGATTGTGCTGGAATGAAGTTCGAACTGAAATAAAGCCAAATTAAAGACGTTACCACGAAATAGATGAATAATAATGAGATGAAAGCCCACCTGCCGCTATCCGCCGCATGTAAGCGCCTAATTTGTGATTGTGATGCGTTCGATTGCGGTGGAAAGAAGTTCGAACTGAAAGAAAGCCAAATTAAAGACGTTACCACGACATAGATGAATAATAATGAGTTGAAAGTCCACCCGCCGCTATCCGCCGCATGTAAGCGCCTAATTTGTGATTGTGACGTGATCGATTGTGCTGGAAAGACGTTCGAACTGAAATAAAGCCAAATTAAAGACGTTACCACGACATAGATGAATAATAATGATTTGAAAATCCACCCGCCGCTATCCGCCGCATGGAAGCGCCTAATTTGTGATTGTGACGCGTTCGATTGTGCTGGAATGAAGTTCGAGGTGAAATGAAGCCAAATTAAAGACGTTACCACGACATAGATGAATAATAATGATTTGAAAGTCCACCCGCCGCTATCCGCCGCATGTAAGCGCCTAATTTGTGATTGTGATGCGTTCGATTGTGCTGGAAAGATGTTCGAACTGAAATAAAACCAAATTAAAGACGTTACCACGACATAGATGATTAATAAGCGCCTAATTTGTGATTGTGATGCGTTTGATTGTGCTGGAATGAAGTTCGAACTGAAAGAAAGCCAAATTAAAGACGTTACCACGACATAGATGAATAATAATGAGTTGAAAATCCACCCGCCGCTATCCACCGCATGTAAGCGCCTAATTTGTGATTGTCACGTGATCGATTGTGCTGGACAGACGTTCGATCTGAAATAAAGCCAAATTAAAGACGTTACCACAACATAAATGAATAATAATGAGTTGAAAATCCACCCGCCGCTATCCGCCGCATGTAAGCGCCTAATTTGTGATTGTGACGTGATCGATTGTGCTGGAATGAAGTTCGAAGTGAAATAAAGCCAAATTAAAGACGTTACCACGACATAGATGAATAATAATGAGATGAAAGCCCAACTGCCGCTATCCGCCGCATATACGCGCCTAATTTGTGATTGTAATGCGTTCGATTGTGCTGGAATGAAGTTCGAAGTGAAATAAAGCCAAATTAAAGACGTTACCACGACATAGATGAATAATAAGCGCCTAATTTGTCATTGTGATGCGTTCGGTTGCGGTGGAAAGAAGTTCGAACTGAAATAAAGCCAAATTAAAGACGTTACCACGACATAGATGAATAATAATGAGATGAAAGCCCACCTGCCGCTATCCGCCGCATGTAAGCGCCTAATTTGTGATTGGAATTAGTTAGATTGTGCTGGAATGAAGTTCGAAGTGAAATAAAGCCAAATTAAAGACGTTACCACGACATAGATGAATAATAGTGATTTGAAAGTCCACCCGCCGCTATCCGCCGATTGGAAGCGCCTAATTTGTGATTGCGACGCCTTCGATTGTGCTGGAATTAAGTTCGAACTGAAATAAAGCCAAATTAAAGACGTTACCACGACATAGATGATTAATAAGCGCCTAATTTGTGATTGTGATGCGTTTGATTGTGCTGGAATGAAGTTCGAACTGAAAGAAAGCCAAATTAAAGACGTTACCACGACATAGATGAATAATAATGATTTGAAAGTCCACCCGCCGCTATCTGCCGCATGGAAGCGCCTAATTTGTGATTGTGACGCGTTCGATTGTGCTGGAATGAAGTTCGAGGTGAAATGAAGCCAAATTAAAGACGTTACCACGACATAGATGAATAATAATGATTTGAAAGTCCACCCGCCGCTATCCGCCGCATGTAAGCGCCTAATTTGTGATTGTGATGCGTTCGATTGTGCTGGAAAGATGTTCGAACTGAAATAAAGCCAAATTAAAGACGTTACCACGACATAGATGATTAATAAGCGCCTAATTTGTGATTGTGATGCGTTTGATTGTGCTGGAAAGAAGTTTGAACTGAAATAAAGCCAAATTAAAGACGTTACCACGACATAGATGAATAATAATGAGTTGAAAATCCACCCGCCGCTATCCGCCGCATGTAAGCGCCTAATTTGTGATTGTCACGTGATCGATTGTTCTGGACAGACGTTCGATCTGAAATAAAGCCAAATTAAAGACGTTACCACGACATAGATGAATAATAATGAGTTGAAAATCCACCTACCGCTATCCGCCGCATGGAAGCGCCTAATTTGTGATTGTGACGCGTTCGATTGTGCTGGAATGAAGTTCGAGGTGAAATGAAGCCAAATTAAAGACGTTACCACGACATAGATGAATAATAATGATTTGAAAGTCCACCCGCCGCATGTAAGCGCCTAATTTGTGATTGTGATGCGTTCAATTGTGCTGGAAAGATGTTCGAACTGAAATAAAGCCAAATTAAAGACGTTACCACGACATAGATGATTAATAAGCGCCTAATTTGTGATTGTGATGCGTTTGATTGTGCTGGAATGAAGTTCGAACTGAAAGAAAGCCAAATTAAAGACGTTACCACGACATAGATGAATAATAATGAGATGAAAGTCCACCAGCCGCTATCCGCCGCATCTGCGCGCCTAATTTGTGATTGCGACGCGTTAGATTGTGCTGGAATGAAGTTCGAACTGAAATAAAGCCAAATTAAAGACGTTACCACGAAATACATGAATAATAATGAGATGAAAGTCCACCTGCCGCTATCCGCCACATGTAAGCGCCTAATTTGTGATTGTGATGCGTTCGATTGTGCTGGAATGAAGTTCGAACTGAAATAAAGCCAAATTAAAGACGTTACCACGAAATAGATGAATAATAATGAGATGAAAGCCCACCTGCCGCTATCCGCCGCATGTAAGCGCCTAATTTGTGATTGTGATGCGTTTCGATTGCGGTGGAAAGAAGTTCGAACTGAAAGAAAGCCAAATTAAAGACTTTACCACGACATAGATGAGTAATAATGAGATGAAAGTCCACCTGCCGCTATCCGCCGCATGTAAGCGCCTAATTTGTCATTGTGATGCATTCGATTGCGGTGGAAAGAAGTTCGAACTGAAAGAAAGCCAAATTAAAGACGTTACCACGACATAGATGAATAATAATGAGTTGAAAGTCCACCCGCCGCTATCCGCCGCATGTAAGCGCCTAATTTGTGATTGTGACGTGATCGATTGTGCTGGAAAGACGTTCGAACTGAAATAAAGCCAAATTAAAGACGTTACCACGACATAGATGAATAATAATGATTTGAAAGTCCACCCGCCGCTATCCGCCGCATGGAAGCGCCTAATTTGTGATTGTGATGCGTTCGATTGTGCTGGAAAGATGTTCGAACTGAAATAAAGCCAAATTAAAGACGTTATCACGACATAGATGATTAATAAGCGCCTAATTTGTGATTGTGATGCGTTTGATTGTGCTGGAATGAAGTTCGAGGTGAAATGAAGCCAAATTAAAGACGTTACCACGACATAGATGAATAATAATGATTTGAAAGTCCACCCGCCGCTATCCGCCGCATGGAAGCGCCTAATTTGTGATTGTGACGCGTTCGATTGTGCTGGAATGAAGTTCGAGGTGAAATGAAGCCAAATTAAAGACGTTACCACGACATAGATGAATAATAATGATTTGAAAGTCCACCCGCCGCTATCCGCCGCATGTAAGCGCCTAATTTGTGATTGTGATGCGTTCGATTGTGCTGGAAAGATGTTCGAACTGAAATAAAGCCAAATTAAAGACGTTACCACGACATAGATGATTAATAAGCGCCTAATTTGTGATTGTGATGCGTTTGATTGTGCTGGAATGAAGTTCGAACTGAAAGAAAGCCAAATTAAAGACGTTACCACGACATAGATGAATAATAATGAGATGAAAGTCCACCAGCCGCTATCCGCCGCATCTGCGCGCCTAATTTGTGATTGCGACGCGTTAGATTGTGCTGGAATGAAGTTCGAACTGAAATAAAGCCAAATTAAAGACGTTACCACGAAATAGATGAATAATAATGAGATGAAAGCCCACCTGCCGCTATCCGCCGCATGTAAGCGCCTAATTTGTGATTGTGATGCGTTCGATTGCGGTGGAAAGAAGTTCGAACTGAAAGAAAGCCAAATTAAAGACGTTACCACGACATAGATGAATAATAATGAGTTGAAAGTCCACCCGCCGCTATCCGCCGCATGTAAGCGCCTAATTTGTGATTGTCACGTGATCGATTGTGCTGGAAAGACGTTCGAACTGAAATAAAGCCAAATTAAAGACGTTACCACGACATAGATGAATAATAATGATTTGAAAATCCACCCGCCGCTATCCGCCGCATGGAAGCGCCTAATTTGTGATTGTGACGCGTTCGATTGTGCTGGAATGAAGTTCGAGGAGAAATGAAGCCAAATTAAAGACGTTACCACGACATAGATGAATAATAATGATTTGAAAGTCCACCCGCCGCTATCCGCCGCATGTAAGCGCCTAATTTGTGATTGTGATGCGTTCGATTGTGCTGGAAAGATGTTCGAACTGAAATAAAACCAAATTAAAGACGTTACCACGACATAGATGATTAATAAGCGCCTAATTTGTGATTGTGATGCGTTTGATTGTGCTGGAATGAAGTTCGAACTGAAAGAAAGCCAAATTAAAGACGTTACCACGACATAGATGAATAATAATGAGTTGAAAGTCCACCCGCCGCTATCCGCCGCATGTAAGCGCCTAATTTGTGATTGTCACGTGATCGATTGTGCTGGACAGACGTTCGATCTGAAATAAAGCCAAATTAAAGATGTTACCACGACATAGATGAATAATAATGAGTTGAAAATCCACCCGCCGCTATCCGCCGCATGTAAGCGCCTAATTTGTGATTGTGACGTGATCGATTGTGCTGGAATGAAGTTCGAAGTGAAATAAAGCCAAATTAAAGACGTTACCACGACATAGATGAATAATAATGATTTGAAAGTCCACCCGCCGCTATCCGCCGCATGTAAGCGCCTAATTTGTGATTGTGATGCGTTCAATTGTGCTGGAAAGATGTTCGAACTGAAATAAAGCCAAATTAAAGACGTTACCACGACATAGATGATTAATAAGCGCCTAATTTGTGATTGTGATGCGTTTGATTGTGCTGGAATGAAGTTCGAACTGAAAGAAAGCCAAATTAAAGACGTTACCACGACATAGATGAATAATAATGAGATGAAAGTCCACCAGCCGCTATCCGCCGCATCTGCGCGCCTAATTTGTGATTGCGACGCGTTAGATTGTGCTGGAATGAAGTTCGAACTGAAATAAAGCCAAATTAAAGACGTTACCACGAAATACATGAATAATAATGAGATGAAAGTCCACCCACCGCTATCCGCCACATGTAAGCGCCTAATTTGTGATTGTGATGCGTTCGATTGCGGTGGAAAGAAGTTCGAACTGAAAGAAAGCCAAATTAAAGACTTTACCACGACATAGATGAGTAATAATGAGATGAAAGTCCACCTGCCGCTATCCGCCGCATGTAAGCGCCTAATTTGTCATTGTGATGCATTCGATTGCGGTGGAAAGAAGTTCGAACTGAAGAAAGCCAAATTAAAGACGTTACCACGACATAGATGAATAATAATGAGTTGAAAGTCCACCCGCCGCTATCCGCCGCATGTAAGCGCCTAATTTGTGATTGTGACGTGATCGATTGTGCTGGAAAGACGTTCGAAGTGAAATAAAGCCAAATTAAAGACGTTACCACGACATTGATGAATAATAATGATTTGAAAGTCCACCCGCCGCTATCCGCCGCATGGAAGCGCCTAATTTGTGATTGTGATGCGTTCGATTGTGCTGGAAAGATGTTCGAACTGAAATAAAGCCAAATTAAAGACGTTATCACGACATAGATGATTAATAAGCGCCTAATTTGTGATTGTGATGCGTTTGATTGTGCTGGAATGAAGTTCGAGGTGAAATGAAGCCAAATTAAAGACGTTACCACGACATAGATGAATAATAATGAGTTGAAAGTCCACCCGCCGCTATCCGCCGCATGGAAGCGCCTAATTTGTGATTGTGACGCGTTCGATTGTGCTGGAATGAAGTTCGAGGTGAAATGAAGCCAAATTAAAGACGTTACCACGACATAGATGAATAATAATGATTTGAAAGTCCACCCGCCGCTATCCGCCGCATGTAAGCGCCTAATTTGTGATTGTGATGCGTTCGATTGTGCTGGAAAGATGTTCGAACTGAAATAAAGCCAAATTAAAGACGTTACCACGACATAGATGATTAATAAGCGCCTAATTTGTGATTGTGATGCGTTGATTGTGCTGGAATGAAGTTCGAACTGAAAGAAAGCCAAATTAAAGACGTTACCACGACATAGATGAATAATAATGAGATGAAAGTCCACCAGCCGCTATCCGCCGCATCTGCGCGCCTAATTTGTGATTGCGACGCGTTAGATTGTGCTGGAATGAAGTTCGAACTGAAATAAAGCCAAATTAAAGACGTTACCACGACATAGATGAATAATAATGAGTTGAAAATCCACCCGCCGCTATCCGCCGCATGTAAGCGCCTAATTTGTGATTGTCACGTGATCGATTGTTCTGGACAGACGTTCGATCTGAAATAAAGCCAAATTAAAGACGTTACCACGACATAGATGAATAATAATGAGTTGAAATCCACCTACCGCTATCCGCCGCATGGAAGCGCCTAATTTGTGATTGTGACGCGTTCGATTGTGCTGGAATGAAGTTCGAGGTGAAATGAAGCCAAATTAAAGACGTTACCACGACATAGATGAATAATAATGATTTGAAAGTCCACCCGCCGCATGTAAGCGCCTAATTTGTGATTGTGATGCGTTCAATTGTGCTGGAAAGATGTTCGAACTGAAATAAAGCCAAATTAAAGACGTTACCACGACATAGATGATTAATAAGCGCCTAATTTGTGATTGTGATGCGTTTGATTGTGCTGGAATGAAGTTCGAACTGAAAGAAAGCCAAATTAAAGACGTTACCACGACATAGATGAATAATAATGAGATGAAAGTCCACCTGCCGCTATCCGCCGCATCTGCGCGCCTAATTTGTGATTGCGACGCGTTAGATTGTGCTGGAATGAAGTTCGAACTGAAATAAAGCCAAATTAAAGACGTTACCACGAAACAGATGAATAATATGAGATGAAAGTCCACCTGCCGCTATCCGCCACATGTAAGCGCCTAATTTGTGATTGTGATGCGTTCGATTGTGCTGGAATGAAGTTCGAACTGAAATAAAGCCAAATTAAAGACGTTACCACGAAATAGATGAATAATAATGAGATGAAAGCCCACCTGCCGCTATCCGCCGCATGTAAGCGCCTAATTTGTGATTGTGATGCGTTCGATTGCGGTGGAAAGAAGTTCGAACTGAAAGAAAGCCAAATTAAAGACGTTACCACGACATAGATGAGTAATAATGAGATGAAAGTCCACCTGCCGCTATCCGCCGCATGTAAGCGCCTAATTTGTCATTGTGATGCATTCGATTGCGGTGGAATGAAGTTCGAACTGAAAGAAAGCCAAATTAAAGACGTTACCACGACATAGATGAATAATAATGAGTTGAAAGTCCACCCGCCGCTATCCGCCGCATGTAAGCGCCTAATTTGTGATTGTGACGTGATCGATTGTGCTGGAAAGACGTTCGAACTGAAATAAAGCCAAATTAAAGACGTTACCACGACATAGATGAATAATAATGATTTGAAAGTCCACCCGCCGCTATCCGCCGCATGGAAGCGCCTAATTTGTGATTGTGATGCGTTCGATTGTGCTGGAAAGATGTTCGAACTGAAATAAAGCCAAATTAAAGACGTTATCACGACATAGATGATTAATAAGCGCCTAATTTGTGATTGTGATGCGTTTGATTGTGCTGGAATGAAGTTCGAGGTGAAATGAAGCCAAATTAAAGACGTTACCACGACATAGATGAATAATAATGATTTGAAAGTCCACCCGCCGCTATCCGCCGCATGGAAGCGCCTAATTTGTGATTGTGACGCGTTCGATTGTGCTGGAAAGAAGTTCGAAGTGAAATGAAGCCAAATTAAAGACGTTACCACGACATAGATGAATAATAATGATTTGAAAGTCCACCCGCCGCTATCCGCCGCATGTAAGCGCCTAATTTGTGATTGTGATGCGTTCGATTGTGCTGGAAAGATGTTCGAACTGAAATAAAGCCAAATTAAAGACGTTACCACGACATAGATGATTAATAAGCGCTTAATTTGTGATTGTGATGCGTTTGATTGTGCTGGAATGAAGTTCGAACTGAAAGAAAGCCAAATTAAAGACGTTACCACGACATAGATGAATAATAATGAGATGAAAGTCCACCAGCCGCTATCCGCCGCATCTGCGCGCCTAATTTGTGATTGCGACGCGTTAGATTGTGCTGGAATGAAGTTCGAACTGAAATAAAGCCAAATTAAAGACGTTACCACGAAATAGATGAATAATAATGAGATGAAAGCCCACCTGCCGCTATCCGCCGCATGTAAGCGCCTAATTTGTGATTGTGATGCGTTCGATTGCGGTGGAAAGAAGTTCGAACTGAAAGAAAGCCAAATTAAAGACGTTACCACGACATAGATGAATAATAATGAGTTGAAAGTCCACCCGCCGCTATCCGCCGCATGTAAGCGCCTAATTTGTGATTGTCACGTGATCGATTGTGCTGGAAAGACGTTCGAACTGAAATAAAGCCAAATTAAAGACGTTACCACGACATAGATGAATAATAATGATTTGAAAATCCACCCGCCGCTATCCGCCGCATGGAAGCGCCTAATTTGTGATTGTGACGCGTTCGATTGTGCTGGAATGAAGTTCGAGAGAAATGAAGCCAAATTAAAGACGTTACCACGACATAGATGAATAATAATGATTTGAAAGTCCACCCGCCGCTATCCGCCGCATGTAAGCGCCTAATTTGTGATTGTGATGCGTTCGATTGTGCTGGAAAGATGTTCGAACTGAAATAAAACCAAATTAAAGACGTTACCACGACATAGATGATTAATAAGCGCCTAATTTGTGATTGTGATTGGTTCGATTGTGCTGGAATGAAGTTCGAACTGAAAGAAAGCCAAATTAAAGACGTTACCACGACATAGATGAATAATAATGAGTTGAAAGTCCACCCGCCGCTATCCGCCGCATGTAAGCGCCTAATTTGTGATTGTCACGTGATCGATTGTGCTGGACAGACGTTCGATCTGAAATAAAGCCAAATTAAAGATGTTACCACGACATAGATGAATAATAATGAGTTGAAAATCCACCCGCCGCTATCCGCCGCATGTAAGCGCCTAATTTGTGATTGTGACGTGATCGATTGTGCTGGAATGAAGTTCGAAGTGAAATAAAGCCAAATTAAAGACGTTACCACGACATAGATGAATAATAATGATTTGAAAGTCCACCCGCCGCTATCCGCCGCATGTAAGCGCCTAATTTGTGATTGTGATGCGTTCAATTGTGCTGGAAAGATGTTCGAACTGAAATAAAGCCAAATTAAAGACGTTACCACGACATAGATGATTAATAAGCGCCTAATTTGTGATTGTGATGCGTTCGATTGTGCTGGAATGAAGTTCGAACTGAAAGAAAGCCAAATTAAAGACGTTACCACGACATAGATGAATAATAATGAGTTGAAAATCCACCCGCCGCTATCCGCCGCATCTGCGCACCTAATTTGTGATTGCGACGCGTTCGATTGTGCTGGAATGAAGTTCGAACTGAAATAAAGCCAAATTAAAGACGTTACCACGAAATACATGAATAATAATGAGATGAAAGTCCACCCACCGCTATCCGCCACATGTAAGCGCCTAATTTGTGATTGTGATGCGTTCGATTGCGGTGGAAAGAAGTTCGAACTGAAAGAAAGCCAAATTAAAGACTTTACCACGACATAGATGAGTAATAATGAGATGAAAGTCCACCTGCCGCTATCCGCCGCATGTAAGCGCCTAATTTGTCATTGTGATGCATTCGATTGCGGTGGAAAGAAGTTCGAACTGAAAGAAAGCCAAATTAAAGACGTTACCACGACATAGATGAATAATAATGAGTTGAAAGTCCACCCGCCGCTATCCGCCGCATGTAAGCGCCTAATGTGTGATTGTGACGTGATCGATTGTGGTGGAAAGACGTTCGAAGTGAAAGAAAGCCAAATTAAAGACGTTACCACGACATAGATGAATAATAATGATTTGAAAGTCCACCCGCCGCTATCCGCCGCATGGAAGCGCCTAATTTGTGATTGTGATGCGTTCGATTGTGCTGGAAAGATGTTCGAACTGAAATAAAGCCAAATTAAAGACGTTACCACGACATAGATGATTAATAAGCGCCTAATTTGTGATTGTGATGCGTTTGATTGTGCTGGAATGAAGTTCGAGGTGAAATGAAGCCAAATTAAAGACGTTACCACGACATAGATGAATAATAATGAGTTGAAAGTCCACCCGCCGCTATCCGCCGCATGGAAGCGCCTAATTTGTGATTGTGACGCGTTCGATTGTGCTGGAATGAAGTTCGAGGTGAAATGAAGCCAAATTAAAGACGTTACCACGACATAGATGAATAATAATGATTTGAAAGTCCACCCGCCGCTATCCGCCGCATGTAAGCGCCTAATTTGTGAGTATGATGCGTTCGATTGTGCTGGAAAGATGTTCGAACTGAAATAAAGCCAAATTAAAGACGTTACCACGACATAGATGATTAATAAGCGCCTAATTTGTGATTGTGATGCGTTTCGATTGTGCTGGAATGAAGTTCGAACTGAAAGAAAGCCAAATTAAAGACGTTACCACGACATAGATGAATAATAATGAGATGAAAGTCCACCAGCCGCTATCCGCCGCATCTGCGCGCCTAATTTGTGATTGCGACGCGTTAGATTGTGCTGGAATGAAGTTCGAACTGAAATAAAGCCAAATTAAAGACGTTACCACGAAATAGATGAATAATAATGAGATGAAAGCCCACCTGCCGCTATCCGCCGCATGTAAGCGCCTAATTTGTGATTGTGATGCGTTCGATTGCGGTGGAAAGAAGTTCGAACTGAAAGAAAGCCAAATTAAAGACGTTACCACGACATAGATGAATAATAATGAGTTGAAAGTCCACCCGCCGCTATCCGCCGCATGTAAGCGCCTAATTTGTGATTGTGACGTGATCGATTGTGCTGGAAAGACGTTCGAACTGAAATAAAGCCAAATTAAAGACGTTACCACGACATAGATGAATAATAATGATTTGAAAATCCACCCGCCGCTATCCGCCGCATGGAAGCGCCTAATTTGTGATTGTGACGCGTTCGATTGTGCTGGAATGAAGTTCGAGGTGAAATGAAGCCAAATTAAAGACGTTACCACGACATAGATGAATAATAATGATTTGAAAGTCCACCCGCCGCTATCCGCCGCATGTAAGCGCCTAATTTGTGATTGTGATGCGTTCGATTGTGCTGGAAAGATGTTCGAACTGAAATAAACCAAATTAAAGACGTTACCACGACATAGATGATTAATAAGCGCCTAATTTGTGATTGTGATGCGTTTGATTGTGCTGGAATGAAGTTCGAACTGAAAGAAAGCCAAATTAAAGACGTTACCACGACATAGATGAATAATAATGAGTTGAAAATCCACCCGCCGCTATCCGCCGCATGTAAGCGCCTAATTTGTGATTGTGACGTGATCGATTGTGCTGGACAGACGTTCGATCTGAAATAAAGCCAAATTAAAGACGTTACCACGACATAGATGAATAATAATGAGTTGAAAATCCACCCGCCGCTATCCGCCGCATGTAAGCGCCTAATTTGTGATTGTGACGTGATCGATTGTGCTGGAATGAAGTTCGAAGTGAAATAAAGCCAAATTAAAGACGTTACCACGACATAGATGAATAATAATGAGATGAAAGCCCAACTGCCGCTATCCGCCGCATATACGCGCCTAATTTGTGATTGTAATGCGTTCGATTGTGCTGGAATGAAGTTCGAACTGAAATAAAGCCAAATTAAAGACGTTACCACGACATAGATGAATAATAAGCGCCTAATTTGTCATTGTGATGCGTTCGATTGCGGTGGAAAGAAGTTCGAACTGAAATAAAGCCAAATTAAAGACGTTACCACGACATAGATGAATAATAATGAGATGAAAGCCCACCTGCCGCTATCCGCCGCATTTAAGCGCCTAATTTGTCATTGTGATTCGTTCGATTGTGCTGGAATGACGTTCGAACTGAAATAAAGCCAAATTAAAGACGTTACCCACGACATAGATGAATAATAATGAGATGAAAGCCCACCTGCCGCTATCCGCCGCATGTAAGCGCCTAATTTGTGATTGTGATGCTTTCGATTGCAGTGGAAAGAAGTTTGAACTGAAATAAAGCCAAATTAAAGACGTTACCACGACATAGATGAATAATAATGAGATGAAAGTCCACCTGCCGCTATCCGCCGCATGTAAGCGCCTAATTTGTGATTGTGATGCGTTCGATTGCGGTGGAAAGAAGTTCGAACTGAAAGAAAGCCAAATTAAAGACGTTACCACGACATAGATGAATAATAATGAGATGAAACTGCACCCGCCGCTATCCGCCGCATTTAAGCGCCTAATTTGTGATTGTGATTCGTTCGAATGCGGTGGAAAGAAGTTCGAACTGAAAGAAAGCCAAATTAAAGACGTTACCACGACATAGATGAATAGTAAGCGCCTAATTTGTGATTGTGACGTTCGATGTGCTGGAAAGAAGTTCGACCTGAAAAAAGCCAAATTAAAGACGTATCCGACGACATAGATGAATAAGCGCTTAATTTGTGATTGTGATTCGTTCGATTGTGCGTGGAAAGAAGTTCGAACTGAAAGAAAGCCAAATTAAAGACGTTACCACGACATAGATGAGTAATAATGAGATGAAACTCCACCTGCAGCTATCCGCCGCATGTAAGCGCCTAATTTGTGATTGTGATGCGTTCGATTGTGCTGGAATGAAGTTCGAAGTGAAATAAAGCCAAATTAAAGACGTTACCACGACATAGATGAATAATAATGAGATGAAAAGCCCACCCGCCGCTATCCGCCGCATGGAAGCGCCTAATTTGTGATTGTGATGCGTTCGATTGTGCTGGAAAGATGTTCGAACTGAAATAAAGCCAAATTAAAGACGTTACCACGACATAGATGATTAATAAGCGCCTAATTTGTGATTGTGATGCGTTTCGATTGTGCTGGAATGAAGTTCGAACTGAAAGAAAGCCAAATTAAAGACGTTACCACGACATAGATGAATAATAATGAGTTGAAAGTCCACCCGCCGCTATCCGCCGCATGTAAGCGCCTAATTTGTGATTGTGACGTGATCGATTGTGCTGGAATGACGTTCGAACTGAAATAAAGCCAAATTAAAGACGTTACCACGACATAGATGAATAATAATGAGTTGAAAGTCCACCCGCCGCTATCCGCCGCATGTAAGCGCCTAATTTGTGATTGTGATGCGTTCGATTGTGCTGGAAAGAATGTTCGAACTGAAATAAAGCCAAATTAAAGACGTTACCACGACATAGATGAATAATAATGAGTTGAAAGTCCACCCGCCGCTATCCGCCGCATGGAAGCGCCTAATTTGTGATTGTGACGCGTTCGATTGTGCTGGAATGAAGTTCGAGTGAAATGAAGCCAAATTAAAGACGTTACCACGACATAGATGAATAATAATGATATGAAAGCCCACTGCCGCTATCCGCCGCATGTAAGCGCCTAATTTGTGATTGTGATGCGTTCGATTGTGCTGGAAAGAAGTTCGAACTGAAATAAAGCCAAATTAAAGACGTTACCACGACATAGATGATATAATAAGCGCCTAATTTGTGATTGTGATGCGTTCGATTGTGCTGGAATGAAGTTCGAACTGAAAGAAAGCCAAATTAAAGACGTTACCACGACATAGATGAATAATAATGAGATGAAAGTCCACCTGCCGCTATCCGCCGCATCTGCGCGCCTAATTTGTGATTGTGACGCGTTCGATTGTGCTGGAATGAAGTTCGAACTGAAATAAAGCCAAATTAAAGACGTTACCACGACATAGATGAATAATAATGAGATGAAAGTCCACCCGCCGCTATCCGCCACATGTAAGCGCCTAATTTGTGATTGTGATGCGTTCGATTGTGCTGGAATGAAGTTCGAACTGAAATAAAGCCAAATTAAAGACGTTACCACGACATAGATGAATAATAATGAGATGAAAGCCCACCTGCCGCTATCCGCCGCATGTAAGCGCCTAATTTGTGATTGTGATGCGTTCGATTGCGGTGGAAAGAAGTTCGAACTGAAAGAAAGCCAAATTAAAGACGTTACCACGACATAGATGAATAATAATGAGATGAAAGTCCACCTGCCGCTATCCGCCGCATGTAAGCGCCTAATTTGTGATTGTGATGCATTCGATTGCGGTGGAAAGAAGTTCGAACTGAAAGAAAGCCAAATTAAAGACGTTACCACGACATAGATGAATAATAATGAGATGAAAGTCCACCCGCCGCTATCCGCCGCATGTAAGCGCCTAATTTGTGATTGTGACGTTCGATTGTGTGGAAAGACGTTCGAACTGAAATAAAGCCAAATTAAAGACGTTACCACGACATAGATGAATAATAATGATTGAAAGTCCACCCGCCGCTATCCGCCGCATGTAAAGCGCCTAATTTGTGATTGTGATTCGTTCGATTGTGCTGGAAAGATGTTCGAACTGAAATAAAGCCAAATTAAAGACGTTACCACGACATAGATGATTAATAAGCGCCTAATTTGTGATTGTGATGCGTTTGATTGTGCTGGAAAGAAGTTCGAAGTGAAATGAATGCCAAATTAAAGACGTTACCACGACATAGATGAATAATAATGAGTTGAAAGTCCACCCGCCGCTATCCGCCGCATGTAAGCGCCTAATTTGTGATTGTGACGCGTTCGATTGTGCTGGAATGAAGTTCGAGTGAAATAAAGCCAAATTAAAGACGTTACCACGACATAGATGAATAATAATGATTTGAAAAGTCCACCCGCCGCTATCCGCCGCATGTAAGCGCCTAATTTGTGATTGTGATGCGTTCGATTGTGCTGGAAAGATGTTCGAACTGAAATAAAGCCAAATTAAAGACGTTACCACGACATAGATGATTAATAAGCGCCTAATTTGTGATTGTGATGCGTTTGATTGTGCTGGAATGAAGTTCGAACTGAAAGAAAGCCAAATTAAAGACGTTACCACGACATAGATGAATAATAATGAGATGAAAAGTCCACCCGCCGCTATCCGCCGCATGTACGCGCCTAATTTGTGATTGCGACGTGTCGATTGTGCTGGAAGAAGTTCGAACTGAAATAAAGCCAAATTAAAGACGTTACCACGACATAGATGAATAATAATGAGATGAAAGCCCACCTGCCGCTATCCGCCGCATGTAAGCGCCTAATTTGTGATTGTGATGCGTTCGATTGCGGTGGAAAGAAGTTCGAACTGAAAGAAAGCCAAATTAAAGACGTTACCACGACATAGATGAATAATAATGAGATGAAAGTCCACCCTGCCGCTATCCGCCGCATGTAAGCGCCTAATTTGTGATTGTGATGCGTTCGATTGTGCTGGAATGAAGTTCGAACTGAAAGAAAGCCAAATTAAAGACGTTACCACGACATAGATGAATAATAATGAGTGAAAATCCACCCGCCGCTATCCGCCCATGTAAGCGCCTAATTTGTGATGTGACGTTCGATTGTGCTGGAAATGAAGTTCGAACTGAAATAAAGCCAAATTAAAGACGTTACCACGACATAGATGAATAATAATGAGATGAAAGCCCACCTGCCGCTATCCGCCGCATGTAAGCGCCTAATTTGTGATTGTGATGCGTTCGATTGTGCTGGAAAGAAGTTCGAACTGAAAGAAAGCCAAATTAAAGACGTTACCACGACATAGATGAATATAATAAGCAGCGCTAATTTGTGCATTGTGATGCGTTCGATTGCGGTGGAAATGAAGTTCGAACTGAAAGAAAGCCAAATTAAAGACGTTACCACGACATAGATGAATAATAATGAGATGAAAGCCCACCCTGCCGCTATCCGCCGCATGTAAGCGCCTAATTTGTGATTGTGATTCGTTCGATTGTGCTGGAATGACGTTCGAACTGAAATAAAGCCAAATTAAAGACGTTACCACGACATAGATGAATAATAATGAGATGAAAGCCCACCTGCCGCTATCCGCCGCATGTAAGCGCCTAATTTGTGATTGTGATGCGTTCGATTGCGGTGGAAAGAAGTTCGAACTGAAATAAAGCCAAATTAAAGACGTTACCACGACATAGATGAATAATAATGAGATGAAAGCCCACCCGCCGCTATCCGCCGCATGTAAGCGCCTAATTTGTGATTGTGATGCGTTCGATTGTGCTGGAATGAAGTTCGAACTGAAATAAAGCCAAATTAAAGACGTTACCACGACATGATAATAGATGAATGAATGAAGCGCCTAATTTGTGATTGTGATGCGTTCGATTGCGGTGGAAAGAAGTTCGAACTGAAAGAAAGCCAAATTAAAGACGTTACCACGACATAGATGAATAATAATGAGATGAAAGCCCAACTGCCGCTATCCGCCGCATGTAAGCGCCTAATTTGTGATTGTGATGCGTTCGATTGTGCTGGAAAGAAGTTCGAACTGAAATAAAGCCAAATTAAAGACGTTACCACGACATAGATGAATAATAATGAGATAAAGCCCACGCCGCTATCCGCCGCATGTAAGCGCCTAATTTGTGATTGTGATGCGTTCGATTGTGCTGGAATGAAGTTCGAACTGAAATAAAGCCAAATTAAAGACGTTACCACGACATAGATGATAATATGAGATGAAAGCCCACCTGCCGCTATCCGCCGCATGTAAGCGCCTAATTTGTGATTGTGATGCGTTCGATTGCGGTGGAAAGAAGTTCGAACTGAAATAAAGCCAAATTAAAGACGTTACCACGACATAGATGAATAATAATGAGATGAAAGCCCACCTGCCGCTATCCGCCGCATGTAAGCGCCTAATTTGTGATTGTGATGCGTTCGATTGTGCTGGAATGAAGTTCGAACTGAAATAAAGCCAAATTAAAGACGTTACCACGACATAGATGAATAATAATGAGATGAAAGCCCACCTGCCGCTATCCGCCGCATGTAAGCGCCTAATTTGTGATTGTGATGCGTTCGATTGTGCTGGAAAGAAGTTCGAACTGAAATAAAGCCAAATTAAAGACGTTACCACGACATAGATGAATAATAATGAGATGAAAGCCCACCGCCGCTATCCGCCGCATGTAAGCGCCTAATTTGTGATTGTGAGCGTTTCGATTGCTGGAAAGAAGTTCGAACTGAAATAAAGCCAAATTAAAGACGTTACCACGACATAGATGAATAATAATGAGATGAAAGCCCACCCTGCCGCTATCCGCCGCATGTAAGCGCCTAATTTGTGATTGTGACGTTCGATTGTGCTGGAAATGACGTTCGAACTGAAATGAAAGCCAAATTAAAGACGTTACCACGACATAGATGAATAATAATGAGATGAAAGCCCACCCTGCCGCTATCCGCCGCATGTAAGCGCCTAATTTGTGATTGTGCTGGAATGAAGTTCGAACTGAAATAAAGCCAAATTAAAGACGTTACCACGACATAGATGAATAGTAAGCGCCTAATTTGTGATTGTGATGCGTTCGATTGTGCTGGAATGAAGTTCGAACTGAAAGAAAGCCAAATTAAAGACGTTACCACGACATAGATGAATAATAATGAGATGAAAGCCCAGCCGCTATCCGCCGCATGTGCGCAAATTTGTGATGGAGCGTTCGATTGTGCTGGAATGAAGTTCGAACTGAAATAAAGCCAAATTAAAGACGTTACCACGACATAGATGAATAATAATGAGATGAAAGCCCAACTGCCGCTATCCGCCGCATGTAAGCGCCTAATTTGTGATTGTGATGCGTTCGATTGTGCTGGAAAGAAGTTCGAACTGAAATAAAGCCAAATTAAAGACGTTACCACGACATAGATGAATAATAATGAGATGAAAGCCCACCTGCCGCTATCCGCCGCATGTAAGCGCCTAATTTGTGATTGTGATGCGTTCGATTGTGCTGGAAAGAAGTTCGAACTGAAATAAAGCCAAATTAAAGACGTTACCACGACATAGATGAATAATAATGATTGAAATCCACCCGCCGCTATCCGCCGCATGAAGCGCCTAATTTGTGATTGTGATGCGTTCGATTGTGCTGGAATGAAGTTCGAACTGAAATAAAGCCAAATTAAAGACGTTACCACGACATAGATGAATAATAATGAGTTTGAAAGCCCACCCGCCGCTATCCGCCGCATGTAAGCGCCTAATTTGTGATTGTGATGCGTTCGATTGTGCTGGAAAGAAGTTCGAACTGAAATAAAGCCAAATTAAAGACGTTACCACGACATAGATGAATAATAATGAGATGAAAGCCCACCCGCCGCTATCCGCGCATGTAAGCGCCTAATTTGTGATTGTGATGCGTTCGATTGTGCTGGAATGAAGTTCGAACTGAAATGAAGCCAAATTAAAGACGTTACCACGACATAGATGAATAATAATGAGTTGAAAATCCACCCGCCGCTATCCGCCGCATGTAAGCGCCTAATTTGTGATTGTGACGTGATCGATTGTGCTGGAATGAAGTTCGAACTGAAATAAAGCCAAATTAAAGACGTTACCACGACATAGATGAATAATAATGAGATGAAAGCGCACCTGCCGCTATCCGCCGCATGTAAGCGCCTAATTTGTGATTGTGATGCGTTCGATTGTGCTGGAAAGAAGTTCGAACTGAAATAAAGCCAAATTAAAGACGTTACCACGACATAGATGAATAATAATGAGATCAAAGCCCAACTGCCGCTATCCGCCGCATGTAAGCGCCTAATTTGTGATTGTGATGCGTTCGATTGTGCTGGAATGAAGTTCGAACTGAAAGAAAGCCAAATTAAAGACGTTACCACGACATAGATGAATAATAAGCGCCTAATTTGTGATTGTGATGCGTTCGATTGCGGTGGAAAGAAGTTCGAACTGAAATAAAGCCAAATTAAAGACGTTACCACGACATAGATGAATAATAATGAGATGAAAGCCCACCTGCCGCTATCCGCCGCATGTAAGCGCCTAATTTGTGATTGTGATGCGTTCGATTGCGGTGGAAAGAAGTTCGAACTGAAATAAAGCCAAATTAAAGACGTTACCACGACATAGATGAATAATAATGAGATGAAAGCCCACCTGCCGCTATCCGCCGCATGTAAGCGCCTAATTTGTGATTGTGATCGTTCGATTGTGCTGGAATGACGTTCGAACTGAAATAAAGCCAAATTAAAGACGTTACCACGACATAGATGAATAATAATGAGATGAAAGCCCACCTGCCGCTATCCGCCGCATGTAAGCGCCTAATTTGTGATTGTGATGCTTTCGATTGCGTGGAAAGAAGTTCGAACTGAAAGAAAGCCAAATTAAAGACGTTACCACGACATAGATGAATAATAATAAGATGAAACTGCACCCGCCGCTATCCGCCGCATTTAAGCGCCTAATTTGTGATTGTGATTCGTTCGATTGCGGTGGAAAGAAGTTCGAACTGAAAGAAAGCCAAATTAAAGACGTTACCACGACATAGATGAATAATAATGAGATGAAACTGCACCGGCCGCTATCCGCCGCATTTAAGCGCCTAATTTGTGATTGTGATGCGTTCGATTGCGGTGGAAAGAAGTTCGAACTGAAAGAAAGCCAAATTAAAGACGTTACCACGACATAGATGAGTAATAATGAGATGAAAGCTCCACCTGCCGCTATCCGCCGCATGTAAGCGCCTAATTTGTGATTGTGATGCGTTCGATTGTGCTGGAATGAAGTTCGAAGTGAAATAAAGCCAAATTAAAGACGTTACCACGACATAGATGAATAATAATGATTTGAAAATCCACCCGCCGCTATCCGCCGCATGTAAGCGCCTAATTTGTGATTGTGATGCGTTCGATTGTGCTGGAAAGAAGTTCGAACTGAAATAAAGCCAAATTAAAGACGTTACCACGACATAGATGATATAATGAAGCGCCTAATTTGTGATTGTGATGCGTTTGATTGTGCTGGAATGAAGTTCGAACTGAAAGAAAGCCAAATTAAAGACGTTACCACGACATAGATGAATAATAATGAGATGAAAAGTCCACCCGCCGCTATCCGCCGCATGTAAGCGCCTAATTTGTGATTGTGACGTGTCGATTGTGCTGGAAGAAGTTCGAACTGAAATAAAGCCAAATTAAAGACGTTACCACGACATAGATGAATAATAATGAGATGAAAAGTCCCACCCGCCGCTATCCGCCGCATGTAAGCGCCTAATTTGTGATTGTGACGTGTCGATTGTGCTGGAATGAAGTTCGAACTGAAATAAAGCCAAATTAAAGACGTTACCACGACATAGATGAATAATAATGAGATGAAAGCCCACCTGCCGCTATCCGCCGCATGTAAGCGCCTAATTTGTGATTGTGATGCGTTCGATTGTGCTGGAATGAAGTTCGAACTGAAATAAAGCCAAATTAAAGACGTTACCACGACATAGATGAATAATAATGAGATCAAAGCCTAATTTGTCATTGTGATGCGTTCGATTGTGTGGAAAGAAGTTCGAACTGAAATAAAGCCAAATTAAAGACGTTACCACGACATAGATGAATAATAATGAGATGAAAGCCCACCTGCCGCTATCCGCCGCATGTAAGCGCCTAATTTGTGATTGTGATGCGTTCGATTGCGGTGGAAAGAAGTTCGAACTGAAAGAAAGCCAAATTAAAGACGTTACCACGACATAGATGAATAATAATGAGATGAAAGCCACCCGCCGCTATCCGCCGCATGTAAGCGCCTAATTTGTGATTGTGATGCGTTCGATTGCGGTGGAAAGAAGTTCGAACTGAAAGAAAGCCAAATTAAAGACGTTACCACGACATAGATGAATAATAATGAGATGAAAAGTCCACCCGCCGCTATCCGCCGCATGTAAGCGCCTAATTTGTGATTGTGATGCGTTCGATTGTGCTGGAATGAAGTTCGAACTGAAAGAAAGCCAAATTAAAGACGTTACCACGACATAGATGAATAATAATGAGATGAAAGCCCACCTGCCGCTATCCGCCGCATGTACGCGCCTAATTTGTGATTGTGATGCGTTCGATTGGCTGGAAAGAAGTTCGAACTGAAATAAAGCCAAATTAAAGACGTTACCACGACATAGATGAATAATAATGAGATCAAAGCCCAACTGCCGCTATCCGCCGCATGTAAGCACGTAATTTTTCATTGTGATGCGTTCGATTGTGCTGGAATGAAGTTCGAACTGAAATAAAGCCAAATTAAAGACGTTACCACGACATAGATGAATAATAAGCGCCTAATTTGTGATTGTGATGCGTTCGATTGCGGTGGAAAGAAGTTCGAACTGAAAGAAAGCCAAATTAAAGACGTTACCACGACATAGATGAATAATAATGAGATGAAAGCCCACCTGCCGCTATCCGCCGCATGTAAGCGCCTAATTTGTGATTGTGATGCGTTCGATTGCGGTGGAAAGAAGTTCGAACTGAAATAAAGCCAAATTAAAGACGTTACCACGACATAGATGAATAATAATGAGATGAAAGCCCACCTGCCGCTATCCGCCGCATGTAAGCGCCTAATTTGTGATTGTGATGCGTTCGATTGTGCTGGAATGAAGTTCGAACTGAAATAAAGCCAAATTAAAGACGTTACCACGACATAGATGAATAATAATGAGATGAAAGCCCACCTGCCGCTATCCGCCGCATGTAAGCGCCTAATTTGTGATTGTGATGCGTTCGATTGCGGTGGAAAGAAGTTCGAACTGAAATAAAGCCAAATTAAAGACGTTACCACGACATAGATGAATAATAATGAGATGAAAGCCCACCTGCCGCTATCCGCCGCATGTAAGCGCCTAATTTGTGATTGTGACGTGATCGATTGTGCTGGAAAGAAGTTCGAACTGAAATAAAGCCAAATTAAAGACGTTACCACGACATAGATGAATAATAATGAGATGAAAGCCCACCTGCCGCTATCCGCCGCATGTAAGCGCCTAATTTGTGATTGTGCTGGAATGACGTTCGAACTGAAATGAAGCCAAATTAAAGACGTTACCACGACATAGATGAATAGTAAGCGCCTAATTTGTGATTGTGATGCGTTCGATTGTGCTGGAAAGAAGTTCGAACTGAAATAAAGCCAAATTAAAGACGTTACCACGACATAGATGAATAGTAAGCGCCTAATTTGTGATTGTGATGCGTTCGATTGTGCTGGAATGAAGTTCGAACTGAAAAGAAAGCCAAATTAAAGACGTTACCACGACATAGATGAATAATAATGAGATGAAAGCCCACCTGCCGCTATCCGCCGCATGTAAGCGCCTAATTTGTGATTGTGATGCGTTCGATTGTGCTGGAAAGAAGTTCGAACTGAAATAAAGCCAAATTAAAGACGTTACCACGACATAGATGAATAATAATGAGATCAAAGCCCACCTGCCGCTATCCGCCGCATGTAAGCGCCTAATTTGTGATTGTGATGCGTTCGATTGTGCTGGAAAGAAGTTCGAACTGAAATAAAGCCAAATTAAAGACGTTACCACGACATAGATGAATAATAAGCGCCTAATTTGTGATTGTGATGCGTTCGATTGTGCTGGAATGAAGTTCGAACTGAAATAAAGCCAAATTAAAGACGTTACCACGACATAGATGAATAATAATGAGTTGAAAGTCCACCCGCCGCTATCCGCCGCATGTAAGCGCCTAATTTGTGATTGTGACGTTCGATTGTGCTGGAAGAAGTTCGAACTGAAATAAAGCCAAATTAAAGACGTTACCACGACATAGATGAATAATAATGAGATCAAAGCCCACCTGCCGCTATCCGCCGCATGTAAGCGCCTAATTTGTGATTGTGATGCGTTCGATTGTGCTGGAAAGAAGTTCGAACTGAAATAAAGCCAAATTAAAGACGTTACCACGACATAGATGAATAATAATGAGATCAAAGCGCCTAATTTGTGATTGTGATGCGTTCGATTGTGCTGGAAAGAAGTTCGAACTGAAATAAAGCCAAATTAAAGACGTTACCACGACATAGATGAATAATAATGAGATGAAAGCCCACCCGCCGCTATCCGCCGCATGTAAGCGCCTAATTTGTGATTGTGATGCGTTCGATTGTGCTGGAATGAAGTTCGAACTGAAATAAAGCCAAATTAAAGACGTTACCACGACATAGATGAATAATAATGAGATGAAAGCCCACCTGCCGCTATCCGCCGCATGTAAGCGCCTAATTTGTGATTGTGATGCGTTCGATTGTGCTGGAATGAAGTTCGAACTGAAATAAAGCCAAATTAAAGACGTTACCACGACATAGATGAATAATAATGAGATGAAAGCCCACCCGCCGCTATCCGCCGCATGTAAGCGCCTAATTTGTGATTGTGACGTTCGATTGTGCTGGAAGAAGTTCGAACTGAAATAAAGCCAAATTAAAGACGTTACCACGACATAGATGAATAATAATGAGATGAAAGCCCACCCGCCGCTATCCGCCGCATGTAAGCGCCTAATTTGTGATTGTGACGTTCGATTGTGCTGGAAAGAAGTTCGAACTGAAATAAAGCCAAATTAAAGACGTTACCACGACATAGATGAATAATAATGAGATGAAAATCCACCGCCGCTATCCGCCGCATGTAAGCGCCTAATTTGTGATTGTGATGCGTTCGATTGTGCTGGAATGAAGTTCGAACTGAAATAAAGCCAAATTAAAGACGTTACCACGACATAGATGAATAATAATGAGATGAAAGCCCACCTGCCGCTATCCGCCGCATGTAAGCGCCTAATTTGTGATTGTGACGCGTTCGATTGTGCTGGAAAGAAGTTCGAACTGAAATAAAGCCAAATTAAAGACGTTACCACGACATAGATGAATAATAATGAGATGAAAGTCCACCCGCCGCTATCCGCCGCATGTAAGCGCCTAATTTGTGATTGTGATGCGTTCGATTGCGTGGAAAGAAGTTCGAACTGAAATAAAGCCAAATTAAAGACGTTACCACGACATAGATGAATAATAATGAGATCAAAGCCCACCCGCCGCTATCCGCCGCATGTAAGCGCCTAATTTGTGATTGTGATGCGTTCGATTGTGCTGGAATGAAGTTCGAACTGAAATAAAGCCAAATTAAAGACGTTACCACGACATAGATGAATAATAATGAGATGAAAGCCCACCTGCCGCTATCCGCCGCATGTAAGCGCCTAATTTGTGATTGTGCTGGAATGAAGTTCGAACTGAAATAAAGCCAAATTAAAGACGTTACCACGACATAGATGAATAATAATGAGATGAAAGCCCACCTGCCGCTATCCGCCGCATGTAAGCGCCTAATTTGTGATTGTGATGCGTTCGATTGTGCTGGAAAGAAGTTCGAACTGAAATAAAGCCAAATTAAAGACGTTACCACGACATAGATGAATAATAATGAGATGAAAGCCCACCCGCCGCTATCCGCCGCATGTAAGCGCCTAATTTGTGATTGTGATGCGTTCGATTGTGCTGGAATGAAGTTCGAACTGAAATAAAGCCAAATTAAAGACGTTACCACGACATAGATGAATAATAATGAGATGAAAGCCCACCTGCCGCTATCCGCCGCATGTAAGCGCCTAATTTGTGATTGTGATGCGTTCGATTGTGCTGGAAAGAAGTTCGAACTGAAATAAAGCCAAATTAAAGACGTTACCACGACATAGATGAATAATAATGAGATGAAAGCGCCTAATTTGTGCATTGTGATGCGTTCGATTGTGCTGGAATGAAGTTCGAACTGAAATAAAGCCAAATTAAAGACGTTACCACGACATAGATGAATAATAATGAGATGAAAGCCCACCTGCCGCTATCCGCCGCATGTAAGCGCCTAATTTGTGATTGTGATGCGTTCGATTGTGCTGGAATGAAGTTCGAACTGAAATAAAGCCAAATTAAAGACGTTACCACGACATAGATGAATAATAATGAGATGAAAGCCCACCTGCCGCTATCCGCCGCATGTAAGCGCCTAATTTGTGATTGTGATGCGTTCGATTGTGCTGGAATGAAGTTCGAACTGAAATAAAGCCAAATTAAAGACGTTACCACGACATAGATGAATAATAATGAGCAAAGCGCCTAATTTGTGATTGTGATGCGTTCGATTGTGCTGGAATGAAGTTCGAACTGAAATAAAGCCAAATTAAAGACGTTACCACGACATAGATGAATAATAATGAGTTGAAAGCCCACCCGCCGCTATCCGCCGCATGTAAGCGCCTAATTTGTGGTTCGATTGTGCTGGAATGAAGTTCGAACTGAAATAAAGCCAAATTAAAGACGTTACCACGACATAGATGAATAATAATGAGATGAAAGCCCACCTGCCGCTATCCGCCGCATGTAAGCGCCTAATTTGTGATTGTGATGCGTTCGATTGTGCTGGAATGAAGTTCGAACTGAAATAAAGCCAAATTAAAGACGTTACCACGACATAGATGAATAATAATGAGATCAAAGCCCACCTGCCGCTATCCGCCGCATGTAAGCGCCTAATTTGTGATTGTGATGCGTTCGATTGTGCTGGAAAGAAGTTCGAACTGAAATAAAGCCAAATTAAAGACGTTACCACGACATAGATGAATATAATGAGATGAAAGCACGCGCTATCCGCCGCATGTAAGCGCTAGATTGTGATGCGTTCGATTGTGCTGGAAATGAAGTTCGAACTGAAATAAAGCCAAATTAAAGACGTTACCACGACATAGATGAATAATAATGAGATGAAAGTCCACCCGCCGCTATCCGCCGCATGTAAGCGCCTAATTTGTGATTGTGATGCGTTCGATTGTGCTGGAATGAAGTTCGAACTGAAATAAAGCCAAATTAAAGACGTTACCACGACATAGATGAATAATAATGAGATGAAAGCGCCTAATTTGTGATTGTGATGCGTTCGATTGTGCTGGAATGAAGTTCGAACTGAAATAAAGCCAAATTAAAGACGTTACCACGACATAGATGAATAATAATGAGATGAAAGCCCACCTGCCGCTATCCGCCGCATGTAAGCGCCTAATTTGTGATTGTGATGCGTTCGATTGTGCTGGAATGAAGTTCGAACTGAAATAAAGCCAAATTAAAGACGTTACCACGACATAGATGAATAATAATGAGATGAAAGCCCACCCTGCCGCTATCCGCCGCATGTAAGCGCCTAATTTGTGATTGTGATGCGTTCGATTGTGCTGGAATGAAGTTCGAACTGAAATAAAGCCAAATTAAAGACGTTACCACGACATAGATGAATAATAATGAGATGAAAGCCCACCTGCCGCTATCCGCCGCATGTAAGCGCCTAATTTGTGATTGTGATGCGTTCGATTGTGCTGGAAAGAAGTTCGAACTGAAATAAAGCCAAATTAAAGACGTTACCACGACATAGATGAATAATAATGAGATGAAAGCCCACCTGCCGCTATCCGCCGCATGTAAGCGCCTAATTTGTGATTGTGATGCGTTCGATTGTGCTGGAATGAAGTTCGAACTGAAATAAAGCCAAATTAAAGACGTTACCACGACATAGATGAATAATAATGAGATGAAAGCCCACCTGCCGCTATCCGCCGCATGTAAGCGCCTAATTTGTGATTGTGATGCGTTCGATTGTGCTGGAATGAAGTTCGAACTGAAATAAAGCCAAATTAAAGACGTTACCACGACATAGATGAATAATAATGAGATGAAAGCCCACCCTGCCGCTATCCGCCGCATGTAAGCGCCTAATTTGTGATTGTGATGCGTTCGATTGTGCTGGAAAGAAGTTCGAACTGAAATAAAGCCAAATTAAAGACGTTACCACGACATAGATGAATAATAATGAGATGAAAGCCCACCTGCCGCTATCCGCCGCATGTAAGCGCCTAATTTGTGATTGTGATGCGTTCGATTGTGCTGGAATGAAGTTCGAACTGAAATAAAGCCAAATTAAAGACGTTACCACGACATAGATGAATAATAATGAGATGAAAGCCCACCTGCCGCTATCCGCCGCATGTAAGCGCCTAATTTGATTGTGATGCGTTCGATTGTGCTGGAAAGAAGTTCGAACTGAAATAAAGCCAAATTAAAGACGTTACCACGACATAGATGAATAATAATGAGATGAAAGCCCACCCTGCCGCTATCCGCCGCATGTAAGCGCCTAATTTGTGATTGTGACGCGTTCGATTGTGCTGGAAAGAAGTTCGAACTGAAATAAAGCCAAATTAAAGACGTTACCACGACATAGATGAATAATAATGAGATGAAAGCCCACCTGCCGCTATCCGCCGCATGTAAGCGCCTAATTTGTGATTGTGATGCGTTCGATTGTGCTGGAATGAAGTTCGAACTGAAATAAAGCCAAATTAAAGACGTTACCACGACATAGATGAATAATAATGAGATGAAAGTCCACCCGCCGCTATCCGCCGCATGTAAGCGCCTAATTTGTGATTGTGATGCGTTCGATTGTGCTGGAATGAAGTTCGAACTGAAATAAAGCCAAATTAAAGACGTTACCACGACATAGATGAATAATAATGAGATGAAAATCCCACCTGCCGCTATCCGCCGCATGTAAGCGCCTAATTTGTGATTGTGATGCGTTCGATTGTGCTGGAATGAAGTTCGAACTGAAATAAAGCCAAATTAAAGACGTTACCACGACATAGATGAATAATAAGCGCCTAATTTGTGATTGTGATGCGTTCGATTGTGCTGGAATGAAGTTCGAACTGAAATAAAGCCAAATTAAAGACGTTACCACGACATAGATGAATAATAATGAGATGAAAGCCCACCTGCCGCTATCCGCCGCATGTAAGCGCCTAATTTGTGATTGTGATGCGTTCGATTGTGCTGGAATGAAGTTCGAACTGAAATAAAGCCAAATTAAAGACGTTACCACGACATAGATGAATAATAATGAGATGAAAGCCCACCTGCCGCTATCCGCCGCATGTAAGCGCCTAATTTGTGATTGTGATGCGTTCGATTGTGCTGGAAAGAAGTTCGAACTGAAATAAAGCCAAATTAAAGACGTTACCACGACATAGATGAATAATAATGAGATGAAAGTCCACCCTGCCGCTATCCGCCGCATGTAAGCGCCTAATTTGTGATGTGATGCGTTCGATTGTGCTGGAATGAAGTTCGAACTGAAATAAAGCCAAATTAAAGACGTTACCACGACATAGATGAATAATAATGAGATGAAAGCCCACCTGCCGCTATCCGCCGCATGTAAGCGCCTAATTTGTGATTGTGATGCGTTCGATTGTGCTGGAATGAAGTTCGAACTGAAATAAAGCCAAATTAAAGACGTTACCACGACATAGATGAATAATAATGAGATGAAAGCCCACCCTGCCGCTATCCGCCGCATGTAAGCGCCTAATTTGTGATTGTGATGCGTTCGATTGTGCTGGAAAGAAGTTCGAACTGAAATAAAGCCAAATTAAAGACGTTACCACGACATAGATGAATAATAATGAGATGAAAGCCCACCCTGCCGCTATCCGCCGCATGTAAGCGCCTAATTTGTGATTGTGATGCGTTCGATTGTGCTGGAATGAAGTTCGAACTGAAATAAAGCCAAATTAAAGACGTTACCACGACATAGATGAATAATAATGAGATGAAAGCCCACCCTGCCGCTATCCGCCGCATGTAAGCGCCTAATTTGTGATTGTGATGCGTTCGATTGTGCTGGAATGAAGTTCGAACTGAAATAAAGCCAAATTAAAGACGTTACCACGACATAGATGAATAATAATGAGATGAAAGTCCACCCGCCGCTATCCGCCGCATGTAAGCGCCTAATTTGTGATTGTGATGCGTTCGATTGTGCTGGAAAGAAGTTCGAACTGAAATAAAGCCAAATTAAAGACGTTACCACGACATAGATGAATAATAATGAGATGAAAGTCCCACCTGCCGCTATCCGCCGCATGTAAGCGCCTAATTTGTGATTGTGATGCGTTCGATTGTGCTGGAAAGAAGTTCGAACTGAAATAAAGCCAAATTAAAGACGTTACCACGACATAGATGAATAATAATGAGATGAAAGCCCACCCTGCCGCTATCCGCCGCATGTAAGCGCCTAATTTGTGATGTGATGCTGGAAAGAAGTTCGAACTGAAATAAAGCCAAATTAAAGACGTTACCACGAAATAGATGAATAATAATGAGATGAAACTGCCACCTGCCGCTATCCGCCGCATGTAAGCGCCTAATTTGTGATTGTGATGCGTTCGATTGTGCTGGAAAGAAGTTCGAACTGAAATAAAGCCAAATTAAAGACGTTACCACGACATAGATGAATAATAATGAGATGAAAGCCCACCTGCCGCTATCCGCCGCATGTAAGCGCCTAATTTGTGATTGTGATGCGTTCGATTGTGCTGGAATGAAGTTCGAACTGAAATAAAGCCAAATTAAAGACGTTACCACGACATAGATGAATAATAATGAGATGAAAGCCCACCTGCCGCTATCCGCCGCATGTAAGCGCCTAATTTGTGATTGTGATGCGTTCGATTGTGCTGGAATGAAGTTCGAACTGAAATAAAGCCAAATTAAAGACGTTACCACGACATAGATGAATAATAATGAGATGAAAGTCCATCCGCCGCTATCCGCCGCATGTAAGCGCCTAGTTTGTGATTGTGCTGGAAGGAAGTTCGAACTGAAATTAAGCCAAATTAAAGACGTTACCACGACATAGATGAATAATAATGAGATGAAAGTCCACCCGCCGCTATCCGCCGCATGTAAGCGCCTAATTTGTGATTGTGCTGGAAAGAAGTTCGAACTGAAATAAAGCCAAATTAAAGACGTTACCACGACATAGATGAATAATAATGAGATGAAAGTCCACCCGCCGCTATCCGCCGCATGTAAGCGCCTAATTGTGATTGAGCGTTCGATTGTGCTGGAAAGAAGTTCGAACTGAAATAAAGCCAAATTAAAGACGTTACCACGACATAGATGAATAATAATGAGATGAAAGCCCACCTGCCGCTATCCGCCGCATGTAAGCGCCTAATTTGTGATTGTGATGCGTTCGATTGTGCTGGAAAGAAGTTCGAACTGAAAGAAAGCCAAATTAAAGACGTTACCACGACATAGATGAATAATAATGAGTTGAAAGCCCACCCTGCCGCTATCCGCCGCATGTAAGCGCCTAATTTGTGATTGTGACGCGTTCGATTGCGGTGGAAAGAAGTTCGAACTGAAATGAGACCAAATTAAAGGCGTTACTGGTGTCGCTGTGTGATGTTGTTATACTAGGTTATTCACTTCAGGGATATTATTTTGAAAACAGCGAGGGCTTTTAACTGTTGGAGGAATTCATTGAGGAGAGAAAAGCAGGATTATTAATGTTAAAGCATTTTTTCTGTCTGTACAATTCTTATGCTTTATTGTTTCTTTTATCTACTGCTAATTATTTAGTTTAGGAAATGTATAAAAGAGTAGTCTGATTGTGTAACGTGCGACCAGAGAGCAGACGCTCGCGGATGTAAAAAAGTGATGAAGCTTTACTTAGAGTTATCGTCTTTAGTACACAGGCACAGCAAAATACACAGAAGGCGAACAAAACACAACAGGGCTAGGCAGATCAAAGTCCAAAACACAGGCGAAAGTCCAAAACCAGATATCCAGCAAACCAGGCAACAGTACAAAAGGGCAAATCCGAAAATCCGAGAAACAAAGTCAAAAACACAAAGTCAGAACAGGGGAGATCAAAAACCAGAATGACCGCTCAGTAGTTTTACAAGAAAACGATACCTCGCAAAGGTCCTACGCTAAAGCCCGGGCTAATATACTAAACTAGATAGATCACATGACAGAAAAACACAGGTGAAAATGATTAATATTCAGGGGAGCTAGAGCGGTGATAGGCTGCTGCTGCTGCTCTTCCTGGAGTCATGTGATGAAGCGGAGGATTCTGGGAATCGTAGTTTAGAGGCTGGCTGGCCGAATACGTGACAGATTGACTACAGCAAGTTCTATATGGGCGGAGTTTTATAAGCCTTTAGGTGAGCATATACATTAATCTTACAGTGTTCAGTAAATAGGGAGCATGTACAGCTTAAGGTTCACTTTATATGATTTTTTTGTTATTATTATTGTTATTTTCTTTTAATGTGTGATTGATGAGATGCTCTGTGAGAGAAGGCGCATCTGAGAGCACGAGAGAGAGAAAAGCTAATGAAGCCTGTTTATTGGCCTTCTGTGCGCTCTGTGCAGGTGGAATAAATAAATGCTCCCTCATGTTAAGCTGGTGTGTGGATGTCATCCCTTTGTTCGTCATTCAACCCTACACAATGCAGAAGTAAACCCGTTACTCTCTGTCCTTCTTTACAAACTCAATGTGTGTTCTTGCGTTACTGTGATCAAAACCTCAGTACTCAAGGGGGCGATAGAGAACAACTTAGAACGAGATCTCCTGTTATCCCAACGGCCTCAACAGCTAAACATGTGGATGGTAGGGGGTGTGAGCTGCTTTACTTGTTCTATCAAAATAAGGAGGTGATGCATTATCAGGGTTGGGATAGCTACTGAAACATCTGTAGTTTGCTTCTTTGTAGCTACTTTCCCAAAATGAGTAGCTAGCTACAATTTAGCTACTTTTCCAGAAAAAGTAGTTCCTAGTGTAACCAACAATCAACCTTACACAATCAGAGGCGTGATATCCAACAAAAATTTAGACTAAAGGCAAAGTCAGTCATTCCTGGTTTTTCCTTACAAAAATCAACAAAAATAACTGAATACAAACCATTTTGTGCAAAACATTGTCGACTGTGGAAATAAAACTGCTGCAATTTAAACATTTCAGTAAGATGTACAGACACGACATTCAGAGTCCTTTAAAGTTCAGCAACACTGTAGCCTCAAAATCCATATCAGTGACTCTGGCTCTGTTTGGAGTCAGAATCAGGCCTGAATAATCTCTCCACTGCTACAGAGCTACTGCAGCTCCACAGCAGAACTGGATTTTAAGGTATAATAACATAATAATCCTCCTTTGCTGTAAAATCATTATAACACACAGTTCTAACACAGTTTTCACAATAAATGGTCTTAAACCCTGGAGTTAATGGATAGCTGCTAATTCACCAACCTTTAACACTGAAGACTGACACGCAGCCTGCTGGACACACAGCAACGCAGACAACAAAAAGGCAAAGAGAGAGATTTAAGATGGACATAGATAATTTGGAGATGAATGGACTTATTTACAGTTATAATCACTCCAGCTGGTTTCCTCATATGTTTAATCTGCAACAACTCACGAAGCTGAAGTCGCTTCTGATTCTCCTGCTTCTCATTTGAAAATTTCCTGTTCCACCTTAAATGGTGCAGCAGCACAATCTGGCGCCTCAAGCACCATTTAAGGTGGAACGGGAAAAGCCTCATAAAAAGTCAAACATTGAGAGACATTTTACAAGAAACTCACAGAGAAGTTTCCTGAGATGTGAGAAAAGCGGATACAGCTGAGCTAAAGGTTAAAGCAGAGCAAAGTAAGTCTGACTTTTTTGTTTATTCAGTTTTTAGCCTGTATCAGCACATACTGAGACACACTTACAGCCAACACGGTAAAACGGATATAAAATGTTTCGGCTCTTAAGGTGGATTCATTTGTGTTGTAATGACAAAATGTCTCTTCTTAACATTTATGTTTTAAGCCTACTAGTATGAGTTAAAACTACTAGTAAGGGGTGCTCAGTGCGTGCCTGTTTACTCAAACTGTCCGTGTCTCAGTCATTACTGCACGGTCGCCACCAGCCCAGTTAACGACCGCGTTCTATGGTTCAGATGTCGCGCGGATTGCCTAAAGCCTGTAGCGAAACTGTAACATTACTATAGCTACATAAAAATTTATAGGCGCTACAGCTACTAGCTACATTTCATAAAACTGTAATGGCTACAGCTATTAGCTACAAAAATTTGTACTTAGCTACAAAAAGTAGTGCGCTACTTAGCTACTCCCCCATCCCTGGACATCACAAAAACAGACTAATTCTGAATGGACTGTTGTTACAGCTTAATTTCCTTATATAGACTGTATGGAGTGGGGAGTGAACTGTGTGTTTTAAAACATTAACAGTGTTTACATTCTACATCAAACTTTTGTATTTTTCAAAAAGTCAGGAAAAGTACGCTAGTTTTCTCCTGTTCGCTATTGTCCCGTTTCTGAGAGCTTGCAAACTGTAACAGGTAAGTATGCATCCATGATGCCTGTCAACAATGTGGCTTGAAGGAAGCTGCAAAGAAATCCCTTTCTATAAATGATGTACAAATTCCTTTTCTATTATCACTTTTCCTTTATTCCTAAAGAGCTGGAAACATATGCACAGACAGTTCACTTACAACCATGTGAACCATGGTTATATTTGCATGTTGGAGTGAGTCAGGTAAGGCAAGGCGGGTGTATGGTCATGTCCCATTTCATACACAAAGGCAATTCAGTGTGCTTTACATAAATAAAGGCAAAAGGAACAGCAAAAGGGGAAAAAAGACAAAGTGCTTATGAGTGAAACCCCATAAAAGCAAAAATGAAGTGACAAAATAAAATAATAATAATAAAACTGATCATTAAAATGAAGTACGAAGTATATAAAAGCAAAAAACATAAAAAAGGAACTTAAAAACAAAGGCCTTAAGTGTTATGAAAATTAGCTTATTAAAGCGCAGCAGCAATAAGGTGCATAGTGCAAAAAATATTCTTAAACTGGATTTAAAAACAGCTACATTTGGAGCACATCTAAGATCTGGCAGTTTGTTCCAGTTGTATACAGCAAAATGTTGCTTCACAATGTTTAGTTTGGACTCTGGGCTCTACTAGCTGTCCTGAATCCATGGATCCAAGAGTCCTACTGGGTTTATATTCTTCAAACACATCAGAAATGTATTCTGAACCATTCAGTGGTTTATAGGCTTGTGGCAACACTTTAAAATCTATTCTGTAACCAACTGGAAGCCAGTGTGAAGATTTTAGAACTGCACTAATGTGCTGTTTTCTTAGTCCATCTTAAACTGAACAATAACGCTTTGCACGAAACGGACGTGATGAATGAAAAGATACATTATGTCAGTAAATCGCGCCTGGGTCAGCAGTTAGCTTAATAATACCAGCAACCAATGCCTAATAAAATACTTCAGAAACTGTGTTCTATTCAAGTGACAGCCTTGTAATATGGTCTCATAAAGTGGTTCTCTGTTATATCAAAGGGTACTATGGACTTACAGGTTACATGCAGACAGAGGTTGATGGTTTGTCACAGCGCCCCCCTTGGACAGCTGCCCCTCAGCCACCTGTAACGTTTATTTACAGTATAATTATGCACTTTTGTCCACAATATGTGTCCTGTTACCAAAAGTCTTTTTACCTTTCAAAGGAACCTCAGCACATGACAAGCACAAGTCACGTGACTAACATTAAGTCACATGATTTAACAGCATGACCAAAATAAACGGAAGTCCTCTACATAGACATTCACACCTGGATGCCGCGTTGTCTGTTGTCCTCAATCTGAGGCGATACGTCTGCGCGTCCGCCATGTTGAAGCGGTCAAGATCCGCTTGTGAACAAATTCACTTGTACTGAAATGTGATGAATTCTCACGATGAAATCAAGTCTATCACTTCATTCTTACTCCAATGATTTTCACCAAATTTGTTTTGCTATAGTCCTCAGGCATAGATTAATGCTCTTGTTGTTTTATTTCTTTTTAATAACTGTGGGCGTGCTGGTCAGCTGTCTAGAGCAGCAGGACAGAACTCATAATCTCACACACATCAAAAAATCCATTAATGTTTTAATCCATTCTAATCGCAATGCACATAAAATTGACATAAATCTCCCCAAAACACATTTTTTGTTCCGTGTACCTTCTGTTCGTTTGATTTTCATTTTAAAAACCAGTATTGAAAAACGGCAAATTGCTCGATTCTCGTTTGTGGTTCTGTTATTGTCAGTGGAAAAATCACGAAGTAGCTGCGTTTACAGTTTCACAGACTAATCCTAAAATACCAAACAAACAACAATGGAATAAAGGGTCGTATTCTAATGATCCACATTCAGAATCCCCATCATATGCGGAAATAAACGTGCAGGTGTGGAAGCTCAGAAGTCAGGCCTGTGGTTCTGGTGTTTCTGGTCGGCTATATTACTTTTTGTATAAGCGTTTGTATATTTGACCTGTACAAACTGTATAAGAAAGCAACGACATACAGAAGAAACTGAACTCCCACCGTTTGACGGGGGCTTCGTGCTCCCCAGATCAGCTGCTGACGCGCTCAAGTTCAAGAAGTGTTCTGTCGGTGTTGTGCCAAACTCCCCTATGCGTGCGCGCGCTTCATACAGGCATAAGGACACTAGATTACATTCTGTCTTTCAGTCATAATGACCAGTACTGTAGCCTCTTGGTGAAAAAGGAGACTCAGCAGAGACTGTCATTCTGCTAGAGAGGCGCTCTTTATTGACCTCCGCTCCGTCCGCGTCATCGTAGACACTTAACCCAACTAACTAAACACATCCTCGTTATCAGCCCTGAAAAAGTCCCTCGTTTGATTCAGACCATCGTTAAAAAACGCTCACAGAAGCGAACTGAACACAGAGTCCTGAGCTCAGAGACCCCCGGCGCAGCTCTAACGCGCCTCTCAAGCTCCTTTCCCCCCAAAACCGGATGATTATAAGATCACTATGAACCCTCAAGATCACAGGACAGCGCACGTGGCAGGAGTCGTGTTGCGTGTCGGCGCAGTTTTGCTAATATAAAAAAATCAACAAACACATATAAAACGTTATACAGCCTCCCGTAATACCAGATCTAGACCGACCATCTCGACACTCGTGCTCGATCTTCCTGTCCTCATCATTTCTTAACAGCCACAGCCTGATTTCTGAGCTCCACCATCGGTGCACTCTGCAGTGTATTGATGGTTAATTTGAATCAGTTCAAATCAACCCTTTATTCCACTGCTGTTTGTCCGTTATTTGATTTTATGATTAGTCTGTGAAACTGTAAAATGAAGCTGTTTCTCGTTTTTCGACTGACAGTAACAGAATCAAAAACGAGAATCGACCCATTTGCCGTTTTTCAATACTGGATTTTGAAATGAAAATCTAATGAACAGAAGGTACGCGGAGCTTTTTTGGCAGGTAACGCTCAGTTCACCTTTCCCGAAGAGAAATAAGAGAGAAAGTGTTTTCTGGTTTTAATTCGCAACTCAGTCAAATAATCACACTTAAGAGGAAAACATGACGAATGCTTCATATTTCATTGTTTTATTTTTTGTATTACCATTTGTTTATTCACCTCTCAACTTCTACAATGAGTTGACCAAAAGAAACAACCAATGATACACAGACCACCAAGCATATACTCCCAGACCACCAAGCATATACCCCCAGCCTAGGGGGTGTAAATTACTCCCCCTAGACTGGTGGTTCCCAATCTTGGTCCTGGAGGAGCAGTGTCCTGCACATTTGAATGGTTTGCCTGCTTTTTGAAGAACACATTCACTTTTTGTGTGGTTGACATCTTGGTCACTGTGTAACTGGGCCAGGGTTGGGATCCATTGACATAGAACAGTGTACTAATTTCCCCTAGTAGAATTAATAAAACGCTGATTTTGGCGCCATCTACTGGAGAACACAAATAAAACCATAACTCATTAATAATATACAAATTTTAATAAAAAGTAAGTTAACTTAACATATCCAGATCAGAATTGTGATCATGCTGAATGTTTCCACAAGATAAACCAACGCGTGAAACTCAAAGTTCTTTAACCTATTCCCCTGTGTGTGTTTATGAGATTTCTTAATGACTAAGAAAGCTGTAGAACACTGAGAATTAGGTTTTAGTGACGCACACTGTGTCCCACAATGTTACAATCATCTAACTAAAACCCCTTTACCTTTCTGAAAGAGGACAACCTCAGCACACGACAAGCAGAAGTCACATGATTAACAGGAAGTTATATGATTTAACAGCATTGCTAAAACAAACGGAGCTCCTCACAGGGGAAACAGGCTTAGGTAACAAGGGTTTCACACACATAGTGAGGCACAGTATAAGTATATAAATTATATAGTTCAATTATATAAACATGTATACTAACATGTCTACTCTTTGTGTGGTGCTCAGGTCTGGGGGACCCATTTCCAATGTTTACCAAAAGAAAAATTGTTCATTTTCTTCACACTGCAACCTATAAGAGTAAACCCACCATAACGCATAATAGATTATGAAGATAGTACATTAGCGTTTACAGCATTTGGCAGACGCTCTTATCCAGAGTGACTTACAATTTGACCATTTTTACACAGGTAGGCCAAGGTAGTGTTAGGAGTCTTGCCCAAGGACTCTTATCGGTATAGTAAGATAGTAAGCTGGTCAGCATCAATACATAGGTCACCATATGGTCAGACTTTCCAGCAGGGGACACTTCTCTACCACTACAAGACCTCCACCACTACTCGAACCCTGCTTGTTCCAGTGTTACTTGGAAGTCCTTAGCCAATCCTAAACTTTCAACAGGATCATTAATGAGTAAAATATTCCTTCACCTAAAAATATAGATTGTAATTCATGTATTTACTTTGATTTGTTCTAAAATGTTGTTTTTATGACACAATGTCTGTGTAATACCTCTGACTGAACTGCAGAGATAAATGTAAATGCATTTTCAATGCAGACAAGTGCAAATCATGCATTTAATAATATATTTCATAAACTCACATGGAACAGATAAAGGGGTCCCACTTTATTTTGATGGTCCCCTATAGATGGTCAACCGCTACTTACATTTCTAACAAAGTTTCTGGTCATTATCAGTTGGTTATCAGCAACGTCATGGTGAGGGTTAGGTTTGTGGATTGAAGTTAAGGATGGGGTTATATTTAATAGAATCTATCACGCTTCAGTTTCAGACACATTTAATAGATATTTAGTTGAGTGTTACTCAAAGACAGACTGAGCATCTACAATGGACCATCAAAATGAAGTGTTATCATCTATTGCTTTGTATTTCTACTAAAATAAAATAAATAAATAAAAGGCCATTTTAAACTTGGATAATCTTTTCTTCTTCTTTGACTGTGACATTACTAATAAATAAACTTTAGTATTATGCAAAAGTTTGAATATGGCATTAAATTATTATTTTTAGTGCACATTGCTTAGAAATTCTGATCCACGCTGACATAACGATGTAACTGCATGTAATATACGTCAGCATTCTTGCTGTGAGTCTCCGGTTTGACCACATGCCAAAGACGTGCTATCGGATGCGGATCTGGTGACTGAGGAGGCCACTGAAGTGCACTGAATCACTGACATGTTCATGGGAGTCATGGAGATGACGGTACAGTACCTGATCTTGCTGGAAGTAGGTGGTGCTACAATGAGTAAATTTTGGCCACAAAAGGATGCGGGTGGTTAGGTTGTGTCATTCAAACAATGCTATTGTTGGCCCAATATGTGCCAACAAAGCACTCCCCACATCATTACACCACCAGCAGCGGCTTGAACTGTTTCCACAAGGCAGGCTGGGTCCCTGGACTCATGCTGTTTATGTCAGATTCTGAGCCTGCCATCTTCATATCGCAGTAGAAATTGAGACTACTTAGACCAGGCAATGTTTTTCCAGCTTCAGCGAGCCTGTGCCCACTATGGAAAGGTTCAGTGGTGGATGAAGTACACAAACCATGTACTTGAATTAGAGATACCCAAGGTAAAATGTTACTCCAGTAAAAGTAGAAGTTCCTGCCTTTAGACCTCCACTTGAGTAAAAGTACAAAAGTATTTGCCGTCAAATGTACTTAAGTATCAAAAGTAAAAGTACTAAAAGGTTAATTCTGGCTCTAATGTTCTATCAGCATTTCTGTAACAAAACTCTTGCTTTATCAACTCATTTTAGGTGAGAGTACTCCAGTGTCACTCTTGGTAAACCAGTCTTTAATAGAATGTCATTAATTAGTCTGACACTGATGTCTATTAAAATTATCATAAGCACAAAACACTGGGCAAAAGTAGAACCAAGTGGCTCTGAAATAACTTTTTGTGAACAAGCAAAGTTTCAGTTTAAGATTTATTTGCAACTTAGTTACAAGTTTAAGTTTAATAAAAACTTGCTTTAAACACAGATTCACAAATGAGTTTTCCTTTACTGTACTGCATCTGTAGGTCTCTGTTCATAAACATAAACTAGCCAAAACAAACCTACTATAACATGAAATCGTGTTTGTATAAATTCAGAAAAAAGACACGTCAGTCACAACTGCACATGAGTACATATTTCTATATTGTGGTCTATTTACACGAAGTTAGGTTAGTTCATCATTTATGTTGAATAGACTCTCCCAAAATTTTACGCTGCTGTACTGACGTTGAACCGTGTGCTTGCACTGGGTCGGTACGTCCAACAGGTCAAAACAAGCTCAAAACAAAGTGTGCGCTGTTTCCTGATTGGTGCTCTTGCTTCACCCTTCTTTTGTTTTGGCATGTTATGTTTTTATACACACATAAACCAAAAGGAACGACAGATTTCACATAATGTAGTGGAGTAAAAAGTAAGACATTTGACTGTGAAATGTAGTGGAGTGAAAGTAAAAAAAACTGAATTGTTCACTTTCATGTGAGTGTTGATGTACTGTAAGTAACTTTTCATCCATAAAATAGTTTATAACAGTTAATGTACATCATTCTATGGAGATTTTGTCCTTTTTAGTGTAAGACTGTGCTTCCAGATAACTACTATATTCCCACATTCATTTCATTATCACTTATCTTACCTGTTTTGTTTCAAATGCGATCAGAGATTTCTTAACATATCTTATATGGAAATACTGACCAGAGAAGGTTGTAACACTCCCAGTTTTACCAGTCTGGAATATTCCACAGGGGTGATCGCACTGCTGTGCACACCCACCTCCCTCCTGAGCTGACAGCAGACGTTTGAAGGCCTTGTGTGAAACAATGACGCATTTATGTAGAAAAATCCAATTTTGGGAAAGTAAAATTTCACGTCTGGGTTCCGTTGTTCTAACTGATTTTGTCTAAATCAACAGATTATCTAGTGTAGTTTGATGTATAAAATGAAGGCTAGTGTCAAACATACAGGCTGAACAATCTAGCAATCTCATGACTGACCAGAATGGGTCTGTTCCCACCTTTCCCCTGTAGTGGGTTACTTACTCATCTTATATAAAAGTTTGAAAGGTACAGCATAAACAATTGATACAAGGTGACTCTGGGTTTGTTTTGCACAGAGCTTTTGTGGCTCATGCTGCAGCCTGTTGATCATACGAGCTCACAAACCATCATCAGCAAAGTGTTAGGCAGAAAATGTACGTGCACCACTATTAGGGGAACCATAGCATGCGAAATAAAACTCACACCTCATTTCTGAGAAATGCTAAATTCCCCCAGCCTCCACCAAACCACAAAAACATTAATTTAACTGAGAGTCACAGAAGAAGCTCCACTATTCCACTCCCTGACACCATTCAGGTAAGACTGCTGTTGAACTGCAGGCTTATATTTGTGATTTATGGACTTTTACATGGAATCCAAAGCAAGTGTAGTTACAGGTAAATGCCATGATAGCACTAAACTGTAAGAGCACTAATTGACAGTAATGATAAAAATAACCAAATGGTTAAAACATAATACAAAACAGTAAATAGTTCATATTGTAAAACAACAACAATGACAAAAACCTGGATGAGGTTCATTGAACATCTAATGGTAAGTGAAAAGGGCCTTAATCTGTTATTAATCTTGTTATTTAAAGTCTAATTAAAATCATTTTTAAGGTCTTAAGAAATTAAGTTAAGGTCTTAAGTCTTAGTAAAACACCAACATTTTTGCAGTGCAGAGAACTATGTTTCAGTAAAGTGTTTAAATATACACTTTATGCCAAAACCTCATCTCAACACTCTCGTAAAACAGTGTCCCAGGCATCAGGTGATGAATTCATAACCATTTAAAGTAATAACCTTCTGTGAGGGAGCTTCTAAGTTTCTCTAGAACGGAGCGTTTCACACCAAACCACTCTGAATGACTCTGTTTACATCTTAACCACTTAATTATGCAGGACTTTTGGAGAAGAAATCAGTGGAATTCCTCTTTAACATTTTCACCTGTTCAAACTGAATATCTAAAATCAGTATATTGTGGATAAGAAGGTAAAACAGCTCTGCTTCTGCTACTTTTTTCCAGTCTGAAGTTCTGAAGTCTTTCTTTGAATATTTGCTGTTATTTTGCTAACATCTTAGCATTTCTGTTCTAGAGATGGGCCGGTCCACATTTTTTCAGTTCCGATCCGATTCCGATACACAGCTGCCGATTCTGATACAGATTCCGATACAAGAGCTCTTTTTACTTTAATATTATCGTTATTCTTGTTGGTGTTGTGTTGAAGTTTGTGTTTAATGTGTTTAATCTCACAATCACTAAGCATGTCTGTAATGGAGGCCGCAGCTGAACTGCTGGTTTGTGACCCCCTGCACTTTGCTCACCTGACGCTCCGCTCTCTGTAGTCCTTATATTTCCGAGTTCACCCAGTGTACAGTGAGACTTATGAGAGACACTGGACTCACATCTGAGATCCAAATATCTAGAAATATGAAAAATATACTGCAGCTTCAGCAAAGAAGAAGAGGTAGGAAACATTGTGCTTTAAAAGCAAGTGCACTTTTATTGAACAGGCAGCAAGAAGCACCGCTCAGTGCTGCTGAAACAGCTGAGAGAGCAGGCAGGTCACTTTCCCTTCATAGCAGACACTCCAACCAACACCAGTAAACATCGCCGAATTACAAATCTAGGAGATGTGAGAGTTGGTGAGGACTGGAAATCTGGTGAAGTTCTAGGTGCTGCAACTGGTATTATGTCTGTTCGACTGCTTCAGAGAAGCACAGGAGAAGTGATCTCACTGCCCACTTCTCTTAGGGGGGCCTTAGAGCACCACTCAGGTGGAGACCAGGAGCCCTTCGCTTCTCTCCCTATTACTGCTGAAATAGGGGATTATCAGGAGGAGGAGGGAGCACTTCTCTCGTTCAGGACTCCACAACTAGCTGGCTTTGCAGATGTATCCAAGAAGGCGCCGTATGACGTCTGTGTGAAAGTCCTTCACAGAACCTCACTGGATGGCTTAAAGGAATCGAGGTGGTTGGGTGTGTTGGCACCAGGCTCTTCTCCACAAGGCAGTTGGAGATCCCTGTACAAGCTTCCAATCGAGAAGCACCCGGGGGATCTGCAGTGGAGGATTGTGCTTATTTTAAGACGACTCATAACCTGCCTGCCTTTCATCGAGTGTGGGGACAGGGTGGGGTTTTATGTGAACTTTATGTGAAGGGGTGAGCATGCAAGGGATGCCAAATATCTCTGTATCAGGCTATGCAGATGACGTCTCTGTGTCCGTGAGCAACAGAGTGGATGTCCAATAGCTGGAGGTTACACACATACATTTGCTGTGGAGCAGAACAGGTCTCAAAGTGCTGGGAATTCATCTAGGCTCTGCAGAAGTGGTGAAGAAAAACTGGGAGTGTGCCTTGACGCGAATATCTGAGAGGCTAGCGAGATGGACGTGGCTGCTGTCGCAGGTGTCTTACGGAGGACGGGTGCTGATAATTAACAGCTTGGCGGCATCCACCCTGTGGCACAGACTGGCCGTGCTCAACGCACCTCTTGGCCTGTTAGCTGAGCCTTTAGGCTCAAGGCTGCACCGTGGCTGCTCTACCACCTGGACCTGTGCTGGAGGGAAACTGCACACGCACTGCTCAGGAAAGCTGGAAGCATGGGACTTCACCGACACCTTTTCCTCCTCAATGCTGACGAGCTGGATCTCTCAGGCTTAGAGGACTTCTACGCATCAGTACTGAAAGCATGGAAGTTGCTGCAGGCCACGCGTGACGAGGCCATAGAACCGACAGTTATCTCGGTTCTATCAGAGCACGCGTGAATGTGGACTTTGCTAACTACAAGGCAATGAATGACTTGTTAACGTTTCAGAATACGTGGTGTGTTGATGAAGCACTGTGTTGTGTAGAGAATGGAGAACTTACGATGTGTATGTGATGTGTCGTCTTGTAACAGGTGGGGGGTGCGGGTGGTGGGGAGGATGGGTGGGGCTGAGTGGGATTCGTCTGATTGTGAGGTGTAATTTTGCACACTGTTGACCTTAAAAGCAAAGTAAAAGTCTGTGAAGACCCCTTCTGGAGTGTGAGGGGGAGTCTAGAATGAACCTGGGGACAGTGTCTGGTAAGCTGCTGTATAGAGCCTGTGTGAAGGTACTGAATAAGAAAAGACTGCACAGTAGAAACGACACACCATGGCGTGATGATATGAAGCCGGAGTGGAGAGCACTGTATAAACCACCATTGACTAAAAAAGTAGCTGACCTGCAGTGGAGGATTTTACACGGTATTGTCTCAGTCAACGCTTTTATTTCTGTTTTAAATCCTGAGATTTTACCACAGTGTCCTTTTTGTCCTCAGAGAGAAACTGTGTTTCATGCTTTTATGCACTGTTTTAGGCTTTGCTCTTTGTTTGAAGTTTTAAAGACTGTTTTTAGGTCTCTTAATGTGACTTTTACACTCCAGACTTTTATCCTTGGTTTTAAATACGTCAAGAGAGAGAAATCCAAATGCCAACTGATCAACTTCATCCTTGGGACGGCAAAAATGGCCATATATATCAGTCGTAAAAACAAGGTGGCACATGGTACTGACTGCGAGGCCACAAGGATTCTCTCTAGGCTGGTCAGATCAAGGATTTTAATTGATTTTAATTATTATAAGAGCATATGTGATGTGGAGGCCTTTGAAGCGATGTGATGCTGTGGTGGGGCCGTGTGCTCGGTGTGCGAGGGTGAGCTCTGCTTCACTCCTGAGCTCAGATGAGCCGGACTGTGTTTTATTTGTCTTTTTGTTTTTACCTATTTATAAAGTGTTGTCTTATTTTTATTTAATAATTTAATTTATTTCAATATAGGTTAAGATGACACAGTGTGACAGATGACTGTTTTAAAGAAAGAGCTGGTTCAATAAAAGACCGTCAAAAGTCAAAAGTCTCTCTCTTTCCCATTCTCTCTCTCTTATGCTGGTTATTATATTCTGTATTATACAATCAATTATCAGTCATTATTAGTATTGTTGTAATTATTATTGATGTTATTATTACTAGGCTACTACTGTGACTACAAGTACTATGAGTACTTTCTCTCTCTCTCTCTCTCTCTCTCTCTCTCTCTCTCTCTCTCTCTCTCTCTCTCTCTCTCTCTCTCTCTCTGTTCTCCGTTCTCTGTTTCTGCAGTCAGGCTGGGTGGTCACTCTTCTCAGTAAGGAGCTACCAGTAGGTGGACATGTGCAGATATTTACCAGAACATACAAATGTTTGTAAGGGTGTTTTCACACGTAGTTCTTTATGAATAAACCAAATTCAGTTCTATGAAAGTGAACCAGCTACAAAGGACCCAGTGCTGTCTGTGTCCACAATGTAAGCACATTTTAAAGGGGACTTGGTTCTCTTTCTGGTCCTCTTTCGCATTGATGTGATCTCAGATCACTTGTTGTTCACATCAGAACTCATTTAGAACTCAGACAGTACCTGATAACACAAAATTATGAGTAGTGTTATTCAGCTTCATCATATAACAGATCTGACAGGTCGAGCTACGTTTGGCCTTCAAAAGCCCCAAAGCTATGAAACACCATTAAAAAGTCACTGTTGTTAATGAAATCCTGTTTCATTAATCCAAAGCAAACCAGCAGCAGGCAGACAGCAGTAAACCAGCAAGACTCACAAACTATCAACACACAGATTGAGGCAGCTGAGCTGTGGCTAAATAGGGAGCAGAATGAAGATCAGGTGAGGGGCGGAGCCGGTGATCATTAAGCCAGTGACACCAAGTGAGTCAGAGATAATGGGGGTCATGGGACCTTGGAGTGTTACATTATGTAAGTATAGATGTTTAAAACATTTGAGAGTTGGGTTTAAAATGTTAGAGAGCCACTAAAGCATGCTTTATGAGTTGACTTTAAACAGTAATAACTACTTACAAGGAAAAAATATATGTATTTTATTTAACATACTTTATTTAGGTCATAGACGTGTTTTTTCTCCTAATGTCTCCCACAAACATGAACCATTTTACCTCCTTTAGTTCCTGCTTCACCAGTTCAGCTCAGTACTCTCCTTTTAAGTCGACCTCAGTGATCTTAGAAGCGAAGCACTTCATGGAACTGGGTTGTAACTCACTCACCAACGTTTAAAGCAGCATTTTGTGAGAATTGGCATTTTTGCTCTTTTTACGCAGCTTAACCACTTCTTAAGCTCAAATAGCTGCTCTATCTATCTGTCTGTCTGTCTAATCTTATGAGTAATACTAGTACTATTACTCCTAATAATAGTGTAAATTGCCTCCTTCTCAAAATCAAACAGTTCAAAGACTCAAAACATACTTATCTAAATATACAATTACATGGATATCTTTGTTTTTGGTGTTATTACAGTTATGAAAGGAGCATTATATTTGGGTGCTTTGTATTTTTAGAAATTATTTTATCAATGTTTTTATTAAACCCATAATAATACTGATAATACCAAATATTATCATACATCATTATTTAAAAACAATTACATTCTGATTATTATTATTATTATTATTATTATTATTATTATTATTATTAATGTTAAATGTTAATGTTAAATGGTAATAATAATAATTGGTGCTTATACTGAGTTCGTGACTGTCTCATAGCGGACGCGCTGCATCAGCTGACGGACCGCTTTTCCATGAGTTCTAGTTCCTGGGCGGGTCGCTGTTGAGCGAACTGACCCGGCAGCGTCCAACTGATTCTCTGTAAACACGGAGCTACGGAATTTATCAAACCCGCGGACAAAACTACAGAAGAGTTAACAAAAACAGCCATTAACAGACTCTATTTGGTATATATTGTAATGCTTTCCCACAGTTGGCTGGCCGTTAGCTAGATAACGCTAACGCTAGCTAACACGCTAACGGGCTAATAACCCAGCTAACATGAAGAGACAGTCCGAGCTCGGCTACTTTGCTGCTTCGGCTAAGAGTTTTGGCACAGCGGAATCGGGACGGGTACAGGTTTGGCTCTGATGTTTCGGTAAAAAAAAACATATAATGGTAGATTCCACTTGTACCGAGGCAGATTCTACCCGTATTGGGGCAGATTATATCCGTACTGAGGCAGATTCCACCTGTATTGAGGCAGATTCTACCTGTATTGAGGTCCGAACCGTCATCAACGCTCCACCGCAGAGGCGGGAAGCGCGCGCTTAGAGCAGCTTCTGGAAACTTCGGAAAGCTTCAAAACGCGTCTGGTAAGTAAATGCTTGTTTTATTTGATGTACTAACAGTTTTTTTCAGTCAGACATTTACTCAAACCTAATCCTATGATTTGTTAGTGTTGAACTCTTCATGTGTTAAAATGAAAATGAGCATCACTTGCTAACAGTCAGTTAGCTCGCTATTATCTGCTGTGGTAACGTTAGCTAGACTAGCGAGTCTCCTCTTTCAGGTGAGTGTTTGCTCTCACAAAATAACAAGACAACAGGTTGTTTTTTAGAGAAACACCATTTTTAACTTGTGGAACGGTGTCGAATTTCTATTCAGTTTTTAATAAACTGGTGCTGGTGCGTTAGCAGGGTAAAAACTGCGATTTGGTAACTAGATGCTAACTAATTAAGTGACCTGAAATTCTGTATTAGACTAAATATTTGTCTCTCTTCTGTTCATGTTTCTGCTTTGAGGTTCAACCAAATATCATTATATATAGGCTTATATCATAAAGGTCATGAAGGGGAGGGTGGAGGGCAGGGGGTACTTAACTGAGCGCAGAGTGCATTTGGGAAGTGTCCATAAAAATTGAGTCCTGTGTGGCTGCAGACATCAGAGTTAACTGTTCATATCTGTAGCAAAGTCTCCTTAGCAGAAAATCTTCGTCCACATTTACATATTTTCTATAATAACTTTTCCTTCTGAGAGTTATATATAGTTTAAAAAGAAGAACTCAAGCACAAATGTTGACTGAAAACATCTACACAAGTAATATTTAAGAGTTTTTCTGCTTTTACTCAAGATCGTAACACTTGTCTTACACAGCAATTAAAAAGTTGTGCACTTTGTCCATCTGCTCCTCACTGACCATCTAAAGCCAGTGGTGTCAAATTTAACCACTGAAAGGGCCATATTAAAAAATCCCAGCAAATCTGTGGGCCAGCTGTGGTTTTATTTCATTTTTACTTAACATTTTGCCAAAACTGCAACAGCAAAATAGGCATTGAATACTTAATAAAATTAATGCTAAATTAAAATACATTTTAATTGGTTTAGGGACCGCCTGTTTGCTTAAACTAGACACCAGGCACCTTTTCTTTTTGTGTAACCAGTGGCCCATAGATTGTTGTTGGGGGAAGAGGGTCAGAATGCACACAACGTTGCAGTGCATGCTGGGCACTGTAGTGCATCTCAGGGTGAAACAATGGAAAATTAAAATATTTTCGGGGGCCGAATAGGACTGTGTCGCAGACCAGACTGGCCCGTGGGCCCAGAAGAGGTCAGGAACAAAAAGTGTTTCTATTTTTGAGGTATGGAACATCGTCTTTACTGGGTTTGAGAAGCTTGAATGCTTGTACAGGTTTAGTTAGTCAACAGAAATCTGCCTGTATCTGTTTCAGTTGTTGAAGTTAGAATGTTCTCTCTTCCTACAAATATCCATCTGGTTCTCGACTGATCAGGACTTACAGCTTGTCCCAGGTGCTTCACTTACAGTGTTGTTTATAGTATTGCTCTTCATATTATTAGTACATATTTCATTCTGTATTGTACTACATATTGTAGCATGAAATGTTGCCAATATTATAGATTTTCAGATGTATTTCAAGCTGGAGCTCATATGCCTTGCTTTTTTCTTTACTTTGCAAAACGGTTGCATAAAAGTAAGATCTTTCAAGGTAGTGTGCTGTTGTGAAAAACAGTACATGGTTATTGTGGTACATGGTTATTACAGTGACATGCTCCTTCTTATGTTCTATCGCATTTACCTTTTCTTTTTCTTGTTGTTGATTTGTATATTTAGTTTTCATACTGTCTTATTTTTTTGGATTATTCTCACCTTTGTTTTGTCTGGTGAGTGTTAATTACTAATTTTGCTCACTTTTTCTTCATTTTTGATGCAGCCGTGAAGAATCCACCTTTACAAGCTGCAGGCAACAAAGAAATTGACCAGAGACCTCCACACCTGTTAAGGGACGAGTGTATTTAGCACAGTGAGGTGGGCTTCAGATGTTCATTCTCGTGCTGTCTCTCTCTCCCACACATACGTAAACATTCACTGGCCATTTTTAAGGTACTCCTAACTTACAGACTGCAGTATGTTTCTCTGCATACCTTTTAGCCCCCTTTCATCCTGTTCCTCAGTGGTCAGAACCCCCACAGGACCACCACAGAGCATGTATTATTAGGGTGGTGTATTGGACACAGCAGTGATGCTGAATTTTTTAAACACTGTGTCCACTCACTTTCCACTCTATTAGACACTCCTACCTTGTTGGTCCACATTGTAGATGTAAAGTCAGAGTCAATAGCTCATCTGCAGTGCTGAGAATGAAATAATAATAGTACCTACTCTGTGGTGGTCCTGGTGGTCGTAGTTGGGGTCCTGATCATTGATGAATGAAGTGAAAGGGTTAACGAAATTATGCAGAGAAACAGATCAACTACAATCTGTGCACCTACACATTAAATGGACCTGATTAAATGGAAAATGAGCATAGATACAAGGTAACTGTACATAATTAAGTGGCCAGTGAGCTTCTACATATAATCAAGTACAACGGTGTTTTCATTAATTATGTAATTGTTATTCTACTCATTTTGTCTGAATTGTAAATTTTGTATATGTTGTCCAGACAGTTAGATCAATTACTTCAAAAAGCTTTCTGGTCTAATCAGTTCATGTCCACATACCTGTGAACACAGGTGAGCTTTAAGAATGGTTAACAAGACTCAATACAGTACATATTGTATACACATAATGTATGATATTATTTTCTGTGTTAGATTGATTGATTGCTCTTCTGTGTTGTACTGTCTCTTCTGTTTTGTTGCACATTGCCAGTTTTACTGTAGAGTTTGACACTGTGTTTCTCTCTGAAGTGGGATCAGTGACTCAGGGATGAGCTGGAGCTCTTGATGTACTACACTGGGATCACAGCTGTCAGTCCTGCTGAAAATGGATCATTAATAACTGATAATCAGGTATGGATATGAACTTGTGGTGGGAATCAAAGTTCTAAAGCTGTCTTTCCTCAGTTCACTCAGTTTCTCCTCTGATGAGTTTACAGTGGTCACTCGAGGGTCTCTTTTTCTCAGATGTTCTCTCAGAGAAAAAAAATCCCTTAGAATAAAAAAATATAAAACAAGTTAAGCCTAAAATTACACTTACAGATGAAGTGACATCTTAATATATGAGCCCTTCTTTGTAATGACTTTAACAACTCTGTCGACCATTGAATTTATGTCCATGTATAGTTTCTTCCTGTTTCATTTGAGGATGCCAGTATTGCCTTCCAGAGCTGCTGTTTTGAGCTATACTGATGACCACCTTCATTGATCTTCCTTTTAAGGATGCTTCACAGATTCTCAGTAGGATTGAGGTCAGGGGAGGATGGTGGCCATGATTTTTTATGCTCATAGCAGCCAAGGAGTCAGTGGTGTTTTTTGCAGCATGTGATGGTGAACTGTCCTGCATGAAAATGATTTTATTTCGGAAGACATGATTCTTCTTTTTATACCATGGCAGAATGGTTGGTTAGGAACTCTGTATATCATGCAGAGGTCATTTTAACACCCTCAGTGAGCGTAAAGGGACCTACCGTCTCACTTCCCAATATTCTGGCCCAAATCATCACTCCTCAACTTCCTTGCTGACGTTGCAGGCTTGTTTGAACAAATCATCTAGAACTCCATCCATCTGGTTCATCTAGTGTAGCATGGCATTCATAAGCAAAATGAAACTGTTTGAAAATTAGTCTTCGTGTATTTCTGAGCTCACTGCAAATGTTTCTTATTGAGAGCTTTGCTTAGTGGTGGCCAAAATACAGCTTTATGAACAGCTGCCAGCCTGTGGAGGATCCTGCATGGAGAGGTTCTAGAGACTCCAGCAGTTTCCAATACCTGTTTGCTGCTCAACAGTGGTGTTTTTATAGCTGCGCTTTAAATACAATTAATTTGTCTGACAGAAACTTTCCTTAATACGCCTTTATCTGACCATATTCACCTGTGCTCTGAATTTCCCACATATCTTTTCACAGTTTGATGATTTCTCTTCAGTTTTTGTGAAATATCAATCGTTTTCATGCCTTTTGTTCCACTATTCCACACTTTTCATCTTTCTTTCTCCCCATATTGCATGAGAACTGTGGCTTAATAATGTGGAAGAATCTCTTTAAGTAAGATTCCCTTTAATGAAGATCACCTGGCAAAGTAATTAACAAATCTGTCTGAGATTGGTGCCGGTTATTGTTAGATGGTGATACCCTCATGAAAGCATATATATATATATATATATATATGTATATACATATATATATATATATATATATATATATGTGTATGTATATATATATATTTATATGTTCACAAGTAGATTTGAGTAACAGCCATGAGGCTGGACTCAAGCTACACGGGCGGTTAGTAGTGAGTACAGGTGAGACCGTTTTCTGGCTGGCCCGGAGCTTTTGTACTCTAAGCTCCGCCTCAGCCTACACCAAACCCCAACCCCGGGATACATAACTAATACACACACACGCATACTGTACAGTAACAACATACACCTGGTTGCAACCCATGACAGTCTTACTGGTAAGTATATACAAATATTACATATAAAGACCATGAAAGCCTCCTAACATGTTTTCTTTTCTTTACAGGACCAGCACCAGAGTGTTGGTGGATCCATCCGACTAGGGATAAGAGGAGCCACAGCTCTCACCGACATCCCCTAAAAGATGCATAACAAAGGAATACAGGGGAGTAACATTTTATTTCACTTAAATGTCTATACTTCTGATGGTTATGCTACCAGTCACTAGGGCTGGTGATGGGGTGTAAAACTCACCACATCACAGTTATCTTAAAAGGTATGAGAAATAATACAGACACTTAATTTGAAAAACTAAAACCTAAATGCTTATTATACTGAAATCCTACTGATAAATCACTTACATAATCATTTGGAACACAGTGTAGTGATGACATGCTAGCAGAGTTGTTCGTGATCGTTAGTGAAGTTGTGTCTGTTGTGTCTGTAATGTTTAGCCTGTGGCTTATGGTGCATGTGACGTTTCTTATGCTGTAATTTGACAGCGTTTATTGAGAGATGGCTGCTGTAGCCGAGAGAGAAACATGTCGGCCATCTGTCCCGAACAGCTGTCCAAACCCTCAGTGCAGGGTCAGGTTTGGAGACTGTACTTGTAGCTGCACAGCTCTGTCTGGGTCGTTACCTGGCTATGATCTTATACTCTGAGCTCTGTTTTATCTGCATGTAAACACAATCACTAAAGCAGCTTTTCATCATGTGAGAAACATCACTAAAATTCTGCCTTTTCTCTCTCAGAGCGACGCTGAGAAACTTGTTGATGTATTTGTTACAAGCAGAGTTGATCACTGTAATGATCTTCTTACTGGACTTCCTAAAAAACAATATATCCTCTACAAATCGTACAAAACACAGCAGCATCCTAACAAAAGCTAAACAGAGAGATCAGATCACTCCCGTCTTTAAAAGAGCTGCACTGACTGCCTGTATCATTCAGGATAGATTTTAAAGCTCTCTAAATGACCTTAAAGCACTGCTTACATCACAGAGTGTCTGTCTTTTTATGTTCCAGCACGAGATCTTAGATCTGCAGATACTGACCTTCTGCAAATACCTTCTGTAAAATACAGAAAACGTGGAGAGACTCGTTCAGTTATTACGCTTCACCTTTTATCACCTTTTATTTTTATTATGTTCTCTTTTTATTAGACAGTCAAGCTCATAGCTCACTTTTTAATTAAAAGAGGATTAAACCTCTTTAATTAAACCTTATTTAAACCTCTTAATTTGATCTGTGTCGTGTGGTTACAATAATAGGCAAATCATATAAATCCTATATTTAATTGGAAATAGTGCAAAGACAACATATCAGATGTGTACATGTTTATCACTGTGTTATATCATCTCTTCTTTCAACACTCGGGGTCTTCTTTGTTATATTTTTCGTTTCATAGTGCTCCAAATGTTTTCAGTGGTGACAGGTCTGGACTGCTGGCAGGTCAGTTTAGCACCCGGACTCTTACTATAGAGTCATGCTGTTGTAATAGAGCATGTGGTTTAGCATTGTCTTGCTGGAATAATCAAGGCCTTCCCTGAAAAAAGATGTCGTCTGGACAGCAGCACATTTAGCCAAAACCATATATCGGGGGTCTTTAATTAAAATTCAGTAAGGTCCAGTCAAAGAAAATTTCCTCAGCTTGATTTCATCAGCACACAGTTAAAAAGCCAGTATTCATGATGGTACAGGGGTGCATTAGTGCACATGGCATGGCTGACATGCACATCTGTGAAGTCAACATTAACGCTGAATGATATATGGCAGAGGTCACTAATAGGCGGACCGCGGTCCGAGTTCAGACCCAGACGCTGTCCTCTGTGGACCTGGACCTATAACTAATAAACTATGGATAATTATTTAATTTCAACAGGGTGGTCCTAATTTTATCGGCGTAACATTTCTAGTCATTACGGCAGCCTGAGAGACTCGCAGGCTAATTACATGCTTGTAAATATCACACATGACGCTACTCAGCCAATCAGATCTGTGCATTACAAGGCGCACTGCGTCTCAGATGAGTGACACACACACAAGGGAGGGACGTGGCGAGACACAGCAGTTGGAGAAGAAAATGAGCCAGATTATTTCACATGATTTGCTATAAAAAGGGAAAACTGACAGTAAATATTGTTGAAATATCACTGAATTGTACTTTATTTGATTTGACATTCAGTTGTTGACTTTTCTGCATTTACAGTGCGTTTGTGAAATGTAGTTCAGGTGTCGTCATTTTGATGAAAGTGTTGTTCTCATGAAGTTAATCCCATAACTAATGAAGATCAGTGAGCAGAAACCGTGCACATTACTGTGTGTCTGTCTGTGTCAGGTTGTGACCTGTTCCTCAGGGCGACTGCCCCAGCTCTCTCTACATGGCTTGACTGGGCACACTGAGCTGTGGACTGCACTGCCCTGTCCTGCTGATTAGAGGAAACCAGCAGAATGTCCTCACCTTCTACTGCCGGTAACTCACTCATCCACAATCACTTAGCACTTATCAAGGAATTTATGTAGAACAACTGTGCCTTGCTTAAAATGTTCAGTTTATTGAAGTTGCTGTGTCAGATCATCATGAGCAGCTTCTTTGCAGACGCCTGCAGGGATGTGTCGAAATTTCCTTTGTACACTTCTGACTTGATTATAACATCAGTGAACAGGAGCTCATCGACAGCTCTGTAAGAAAAACAGCTCCAATTCAAACCTAACTGTCTCTCTTAGAGCTCTGATTGGAGGCGATAATGTCAGTCTTCATTACACAGTGCACAGGGCTTTTCCTACACTCTTAACAAAGATGGTTCTTCAGGGGTTCTGCAGATATAGAACCATGGACACTCAAAGAACCCTTTGCATCTTGAAAGGGTTTTTCAGACTGATGGAGAATGGTGCTGTAGGTGGTTCTATTTAGGTTCTATTTAATTGGACTGTGCTGGTTACGTGACCATGTGAATAATTGTGTTCAGATTATCAAGTGTATGTAAACACACTGATTATTTTCCCATTATCTTATAGTATTTCACATTTCAACAAAGAGCAAATAAAAGAAAACACGTTAATAAGTTCTGGCAGTCATACAGAATAATAATATCATTACTGATGAGGGGAAACAGGAACCGTTTTTCATTCCGTTAGTAACGTCATGTCTGAGCTATTCCTATAGAAGAGGCAGAAACAAGAATATATGATTACAGCCGTGCTGGTTCCCCTCTCCTCACTCTCTGAATTTGGAGCTCTTGCTGATTAGGTGCTGAGTTGAATCAGGTGAGTTAAATGAGGTGCTAAACTCTTCAGTGCCAGGCAGGACTGCAGTCTGACATCTCTGACATAAATTCAGGCGTTCAGTGAATGACTGTAAAATGAATGAATGATTTTTGTGGTATATTTACTATACGTCTGTAAATACAGTGCAGAAGATAAATGAATGAGTTTTGCTTCATTTTAAATAAAATTAGGTGTTGTTTCATGAACGTATACTTTTTTCTCCACTCTTTTGTGCTCAGCCAGAGCAGCTCGATGGTGAGATGTAAACGCCTGTCTCTGAATATTATGGGAGGAGCTTGTTAGCTACCAGCTGACCTAGGGGTGGACAATATGACGATAATTTATTCTTATTGTGGAAAATTACGTGATACATTCTCCATCAGTCTGAAGAACCATTAAGCATGCAAATAGTTCTTTAAAAGTTAATGGTTCTTTATAAAACCACTGTGTTTACTAAGGAACCCTTGAAGAACCGTCTTTTTTTAAGAGTGTATATAGAATATTTTGCTTGTTTAAATGGTTCTCTGCTTGGCAAAATGGTTCTTCAGATTGATGGAGAATGTGTTGTGTATGGTTCTATGTAGAACTCATGGTTCTAAACAGAACCATTGCCTTTTCTAAAGAACCCTTGAAGAAGCATGTTTTTAAGACTGTAATGAAACACACCTGATCCAGTTAATGAAGGCCTGGAGGGGAATCTGAATGTCTGTGTTTTGGGTCTGAACTGTTTAGGGTGGGAGGCCAGGACTGGGCACCTCTGCACTAGTGTATCTCAGAGATGTCCAGTTCCAGTTCCGGAGATCTGCCACCCTGCAGAGTTCAGCTCCAACCCTGATCTGACACACCTGATCCAGGTAATCAAGGCCTCCAGGCACATCTGAATATTAGAGCCAGGTGAGGTGGATGTGAGCTTTTCAGAGTGATGGATCTCCAGGAGCAGGACTGAGCGCCTCGACTGTAATTCTTACCTCAGTTAAACAAAATCGTAAATAAAACAGTGACTTTTTATTATTATGACTTCATTTACGAGGGTGGAAGATATCTCAGACTCAGATTTGCTGCATTTCAGACCAACATATCTGATGTTTTAACCCGACTCTGAGTATAATCTAGTGTAAACTGATCAACGACTCAATGTGAACAGATTCCTGCAACAGCCACTGAAAACTGAGAGCGCGAAAGAAGAAAATACAGCAAGTAAACAAATAAAAATGGAGAAAAGTCTCTCACGAGTGGAGCAAATCTTTTTAATGAGCTGAGTTTAAAGCACAAAAGTTTATGTGCATTTAAAACTCTAAAAATACCAACTGATCACATTTTTAAATCATTAATCCTCACTTAAACGTTTACGTGCTGCTTCCTTACTGTCTCTGCAAACGGCAGAGAAATCAGTAATCGTAAGATCAGTGAGCTCCGTTCAGTTCAGCAGCAGCTTAAAAGTTAAAAGTGTGGATCCCCAATATTTCAGTCGCCCAAGAAAATCTGCAAAAACCAGTCTGACAGTGTGAGACGCCCAATCTTTTTATAATCTGTTAAGACTTTAAAAGTCGTGTAGTGAACCCGAGGCTTTAGTTACAGAGAGATGCTGCTCTTGTTCAGGTACACGAAATACATGAATGTGCTGGATAAATGTTTCTGTGTCTGACACAACAAAGTGAATTTAATTCCTCATCTGTATGGTGACAATATTACTGAACAGTGGCCTCTCGTCAACTATAGGAAACTAGCCAGCCAGGTTAACCGTGAACATCACCGTTGTGTTGTGGCTCACCTCCATTGTGTTTTGTGGTATTTGTGAAATGTAGCTCTGTGTAGTCGTTCTGATGAAAGCGTTTCCTGTGTTTACAGTGCGTTTGTGAAATGTAGCTCTGTGTAGTCATTCTGATAAAAGCGTTTTCTGTATTTACAGTGCGTTTGTGAAATGTAGCTTCTGTGTAGTCGTTCTGATAAAAGCTTTTTCTGTGTTTACAGTGCGTTTGTAAATGTAGCTCTGTGTAGTCGTTCTGATAAAAGCGTTTTCTGTATTTACAGTGGGTTTGTGAAATGTAGCTCCTGTGTAGTCGTTCTGATAAAAGCTTTTTCTGTATTTACAGTGGGTTTGTGAAATGTAGCTCTGTGTAGTCGTTCTGATAAAAGCGTTTCCTGTGTTTACAGTGCGTTTGTGAAATGTAGCTCTGTGTATTCGTTCTTATAAAAGTGTTTTCAATCGTACTTTTAATTATATATATATATATATATATATATATATATATATATATATATGTATATATATATACATATATATATGCATATATAAATATATATATTAGGGGTGCAGGGAAAAATCGTTTCTTAGATGCATCGCCATGCGGACGTGGACGATTCTGAATCTGTTCATAAACTTCAAAAATCGATTTGCTAAATATTTAATTCATACCATAATGGTCACTGAACGTAAAAAGCGGAACTTGGAAGTGGGGAAGTGCAGAGCCCGGACAGTCTGTGGCGGCACATAACAACAACAATTCCAGCAATGGTCGAATTCGAAAGAGAAGTGACTTCATTTTCGCAACTTTTAGTGTTTGACAGTCTTTCAGATTTAATGTTCCAGGAAACCAACTGTGCCGCTTATAAACGGGAATAAGTCCATTTGTCTCCAGATGTTCGTCTTTGCTAAATCTCTCTCTGCCTTTTCGTTCGCTACTAGCTCGGAGAGACTGTGTTGCTAAGTGACCTGCAGTCTGTACGCTGGTTCGTTGAAAAACAGGGCTTTTGCGCTATGTAGCAAGCGTCCCATCTCACAGATATTTTACTGACACAGTGACCCCCCCCCGCCCCCCCACCCCTAAACAAAAGCAGTGAATGAGAACCTTCCAATGAACTTGCCACATCACTTCCATTTGATTTATTAATAAAAGATATTGGGAGTAAATTCATTATAGATCATTACAAATACTTTAAAAATACCAAGTCATCACACAGTGAGAAAAAAATCCTGTATAGAAAAAAAAGATGCATCCATAATCGTTTTATAATCGCATCACAGGCCTCCGAATTGTAGTCGAATCAAATCGTGAGGTGCCATGGATTCCCACCCCAACTATGAATAGGCTCTTGTTGGTCACTGTATATCTGAGCCAAAATGAAAAACGAAACCTCTGTTCGACAGTTTTCACGTCACTCAACTTCTTTTTTGTCAAACATATTTGCTTCATTGAAAAGCAACAAAAACAGTGAAATGCAGTAAACGCTCTGTTACACTGATTTAACGGAGGAAAGCAATATAGTGAAGCCTTTTGTTTTAGAGGGTTTGTTTTTCATTTGGCTCGTATTCTGCACGTCACTACGGAAAAATAACAGTAACTGCTTTTCAGTTTGTTCCTCTCCATACGAGAGAGCAAGCACCAACATGGTTATCAGTACTTTCCCCTCATTCGAACGTTGCTCTCCTTGTGGACTTTCTGTCTTACAGTCTGAGAGAAAGGTGAGGCTGAAGGAGATCATCAGGAGGAATTCCAAACACGCTGCTCTGGTCTTACTGTGAGTCCTGATCCCAGTTCATACTCATTAACAGCTGAGCTTTATAAGGATTCTGTTCAATATTCAGCTCAAAACCAAACAGTGCAAATTCAAATATTGTTTGAAATTCCTCAGTCAGGCTCAGTTGTTCTCATGAAGTTAATCCCATAACTAATGAAGATCAAAGAGCAGAAGCCGTGCTTCGAAGCTGTGTGTCTGTGTGTCTGTCTGTGTCAGGTCGTGACCTGTCCCTCAGGGCTGCTTCCTCGGCTCTGTCTACATGGCTTGACTGGACACACTGAGCTGTGGACTGCACTGCCCCGTCCTGCTGATTAGAGGAAACCAGCAGAATGTCCTCACATTCTACTGCCAGAAACTCACTCATCCACAATCACTTAGCACTTATCAAGGAATTTATGTAGAAAAAATCTAAGAAATTTGAATACATTTGTTGTTTTGTGTACAAATTCTAATATATAACACAGTGAACAACATGATCAGCTGAGGTATCATGAAGAGAGACAGTGGTTTAGGAACAGCACTTCACTGATTACTTTGTAAATTATCATTTAAATGAAACTCATGTTCAACTTTTGTAGCATTCAGTTTGACATCAGTCCATCCTGCCTGACATTTCTAGATATTTCTGCAGACTTTGATTTGCTGTATATTAGACTAGGAGAACTAAACTTAATTATAAATGTACATTTTAATGAGGTAACAAGTTGGTTCCCTGGACAGAGATCAAATTAAATTCCATGACTTTTTTTTTCAATTGGGAGGCCAGGACTGAGCAGAGTTCAGCTCCAACCCTGATCTGACACACCTGATCCAGGTAATCAGGGCCTCCAGGCACATCTGAATATTAGAGCCAGGTGAGTTGGATGTGAGCTTTTCAGAGTGATGGATCTTCAGGAGCAGGATTGAGCGCCCCGGCTGTAACTCTTACCTCAGTTAAACAAAATCGTAAATAAAACAGTGACTTTTTATTATTATGACTTCATTTAAGAGGCTGTAAAAATCCAAGTTTTGCTGGCCAGAAACTTTGATTTTACAAGACATTGATTTCTTGAGGATCAGGGTTTGTATAGCGATGCACGACTCTGTTTTCTGTTGTAGACTGCACTTAATTTAAAGCCAAGGCTGCATCCACAACCGCGTACTACTACTATATCATACATACTGTAGTGCACTTTGCTATTAAAAGATACAGATTTCGCACAAGTCATGGTGCTTTATTCTTCAGCTGTTTTTGTCCACAGCTACAGCGTACATAAGGTTTTCTCTTTACTAACAGCTCGTTGCTACCCAGCTCACATCTGACTCTCTCAGCTATTTCTGCTCACCACACTTATCCCCCCCAGGCGGACCTTGCCTTGCCCTTCATAGTAAGAGTCCTCAGCAAAAAAACCCTGTGAAGTGCTGAAGAATAAATAACCCAAAACCAACAGGCATGATAATACACCTTCACACATTTACAGACTTGTAGAAAAGTCTTTAATGTTCAAAGGCAAACATTTCATTTCAGTTTTGGGGATAAAATATTACTAACATGGTTTTGAGGATGGAGCTCATGAGTCCCCCTAAATTAACACATGATCCATATATTAGGATTTGTTTCACCATGGCAGCAAAACTCATCTTGGCCAGTGACTGGAAAATGGCACAGTGCACAGTCTTATGTAGAAGTTTGGACTTTGGACTTGGTCAAATCACTCATTGTTGATGCTCCAAGCGTGAATATGATAAAAAACCCTTCACAGGTATAAATTTAAATATGATGTATGTCTCCACACTTAGACACACACACAATGTATTTAAAGTGCCATTTTGCACGTCACTTTTTTGCAATGTGTTAAATTAAGGAAATAGACGGTAATCATGCTTTAGAAGGTGCAGAAGTACAAATGTGTCTGTAGAGAAAATCAACAGCACACAGAGTTTTATCAGGGATGTCCACAGAGTTTTATCAGGGACTACAATCTAAACTGTACATAGATTGTACAGTGGGGTGGGAAAGTTTGGGCAGCCTTGTTAATTTTCCTGATTTACCTTTATAAATCATTGATTGTTTGGATAAAAAAATTCCGTTAAATATATCATACAGGGGACAAACACAGTGATACTTGAGAAGTGAAATGAAGTTTATATGATTTACAGCAAGTGTGCAATAATTGGTCAAACAAAAGTAGGCAGGTGCATAAATTTGGGCATTGTTGTCATTTTATTGATTTCAAAACCTTTAGAACTAATTATTGGAACTCAAATTTGGTTTGGTAAGTTCAGTGACCCTTGACCTCCATACACAGGTGACTCCAATTATGAGAAATGGTATTTAAGGGGGGCAATTGTAAGTTTTTCTCCTCTTTGCATCTTCTCTGAAGAGTCGCAGCATGGGAGTCTCAAAACAACTTTCAAATGACCTGAAAACAAAGATCGTTCACCGTCATGGTTTAGGGGAAGGATACAGAAAGCTATCTCAGAGATTTCAGCTTTCAGTCTCCACTGTGAGAAACATTGTGAGAAAATGGAAGACCACAGGCACAGTTCAAGTCAAGGCTCGAAGTGGCAGACCAAGAAAAATCTCGAATAAACAGAAGTGAAGGATGTTGAGAACAGTCAGAGTCAACCCACAGACCAGCACCAAAGACCTACAACATGATCTTGCTGCTGATGGAGTCACTGTGCATCGTTCAACTATTCGGCGCACTTTACACAAGGAGATGCTGTATGGGAGAGTGATGCAGAGGAAGCCTTTTCTCCGCCCACATCACAAACAGAGCCGCTTGAGGTATGCTAAAGCACATTTGGACAAGCCAGCTTCATTTTGGAATAAGGTGCCGTGGACTGATGAAACTAAAATAGAGTTATTTGGGCATAATAAGGGTCGTTATGCATGGAGGAAAAAGAACACAGCACTCCAAGAAAAACACCTGCTACCTACAGTAAAATTTGGTGGTGGTTCCATCATGCTGTGGGGCTGTGTGGCCAGTACAGGGACTGGGAATCTTGTTAAAGTTGAGGGACGCATGGATTCCAATCAATATCAGCACATTCTGGAGATCAATGTCCAGGAATCAGTGACAAAGCTGAAGCTGCGCCGGGGCTGGATCTTCCAACAAGACAACGACCCTAAACACTGCTCAAAATCTACTACGGTATTCATGCAGAGGAACAAGTACAACGTTCTGGAATGGCCATCTCAGTCCCCAGACCTGAATATTATTGAAAATCTGTGGTGTCACTTAAAGAGAGCTGTCCATGCTCGGAAACCATCAAACCTGAATGAACTAGAGATGTTTTGTAAAGAAGAATGGTCTAAAATACCTTCAGCCACAATCCAGACTCTCATTAGAAGCTATAGGAAGCGTTTAGAGGCTGTTATTTCTGCGAAAGGAGGATCTACTAAATATTGAGTTAAGGGTTTTTTTTGGTGCCCATATTTATGCACCTGCCTAATTTTGTTTGACCAATTATTGCACACTTTCTGTAATTCATATAAACTTCATTTCACTTCTCAAGTATCACTGTGTTTGTCCCCTGTATGATATATTTAACGGAATTTTTTTATCCAAACAATCAATGATTTATAAAGGTAAATCAGGAAAATTAACAAGGCTGCCCAAACTTTCCCACCCCACTGTAGTTTATGTACGTAAATTTTGGTA